>NC_059106.1:69312035-69524535 GCF_020740685.1 Jaculus jaculus | reverse complement strand
CCATGATGGCAGGGGACAACAATAGCATGAGCAGAGGGTGGACATCACCTCCTCACCAACATAAGGTGGACAACAGCAATAGGAGAATGTGCCAAACACTGGCAAGGGGAAACTGGCTATAAAAGCCATAATTCCGCCCTCCCCCCCCCACCAATACACTGCCTCCAGGAGGATTCAATTCCCAAATCTCCATCAGCTGGGGACCTAGCATTCCGAACACCTAAGTTTATGGGGGGCACCTTAAATCAAACCACCACATTCTGCCTGTGGCACCCATAAAATGATATCCATCCATAATGTAAAATGCAACACATTCAATACAACTTTAAAAATCCCCATAGTTTTTATCAATCCTAATGATGTTCAAACATTTCCATAGTCCGCGATCTTTTAATTGATCTATAATACCAATAATGATAATAATAATATAATCCCCCTAGCCGAGCTGATGCCGGAAGCTCTTCTTTGGCAGCTATTTAAGTCCCAGCATCTCCACTGGGTCTCCACTGCAACCCATGGTCCATCCTCATGGCTTCATCAGGTCTCCATGCAGACATCCAGCAAACCTGCTTCACACTGTCCATGGCCATTTCCAAAACACATACGCCATCATTCCTGTATATTTTTTTCTTGGTAACTTGATTGCAGGGTTCTCAAATGAATGCTTTGTGTCTCAATGACCCTCTCTTTCTTACATTTCTTTAATTTAATTAATTTATTTATTTGAGAGAGAGAAAGAGGCAGAGAGGGAGACAATGAGTGCACCAGGGCTTCTAGCCACTGCAAACGAACTTGGGATGCATGTGACCCTTGTGCATCTGGTTTATGTGGGTCCTGGAGAATCGAACTGGGATCCTTTGGCTTTTCAGGCAAATGCCTTAACCACTAAGCCATCTCTCCAGCTCATCCTGCATTTCTTATAGTGAATAATACCAGGTGGGGTGTCAATTTGTTAATCCAGAGTGAAATAAAGCAGGCTTTGGAGAACAGGACATTCCTTTAGCGTTCAGGCCCCTTTAAAAGACCATTCTTTCTGTTGCCCCTGTGCAGGTCAGCTGGCCCAGTCTCAATTGTTGTCATCTCTCAAACAATTGCAGCTGAACAGGCAACAGTTTCGGCCAAAAGATTTCATTTTTTTCTGTGTTATATCCCTCAGCTCATACTAGTCCATTCCTGTTGTTTTTCTTTTTTGTTTTTGGTTTTTTGAGGTAGGGTCTCACTCTAGCCCAGGCTGACTTGGAATTCACTACGGAGTCTCAGGGTGGCCTCGAACTCACAGCGATCCTCCTACCTCTGCCTCCCGAGTGCTGGGATTAAAGGCGTGCGCCACCACACCCGACCATACTAGTCCATTTCTACGCAATGCAACCCTGCACAAGTTCTCAGGACATGACCATAACAGCAAGTCTCTCACACAAACTGCTTCTGGCCTAGTCCAAGCAAAGCTCTTTCTCACCCTTTCTAAGCCAGACCTCATAGTCCAGAGTTGTTACTACATTTAGGTCTTTCAACTCTGACCAGAGTGGTCCGTCAAGCTGTTCTTACAGCACTGCAAGGCGTCTCTCAGGCCACAATCTCAAATTCATCCACAGCGTCCTGCAAAGCTGCTCCAAAAGGCCAAAGCCACAGAGTCAGGTTTCCAATAGCAACAATCCCACTCCTCTGGTGCCAACTCTACTGTTGTAGTCAGGTTCGCACTGCTGGCAGAGAACACCTGACCAAGAGCACCTTGTGGGGAAAACAAGTTTATTTTGTCATACAGACTTGAGGGGAAGCTCCATGATGGCAGGGGAAAACAGCGGCATGAGCAGGGGGTGGACATCACCTCCTCACCATTATCAGGTGGACAATAGCAACAGGAGAGTGTGCCAAACACTGGCAAGGGGAAACTGGCTGTAACACCCATAAGCCTGCCTTCAAAAATACACTTCCTCCAGGAGGCGTTAATTCCCAAATCTCCATCAGCTGGAAACTTAGCTTTCAGAATGCCTAAGTTTATGGTGGACACCTGAATCCATCCACCACATTAAGCCTCCTGAGTGCTGGGATTAAAGGCATGTGCCCTCATGCCTGGATTTTTTTTTTGGTTTTTGTAACTTGATTGCAGGGTTCTTGAATGTGACCATCATAGGTGAAAGCTTTGTGTCACAATGTCTAAAGGTTGGACATGGCTTGCTAGTAGATAGCTATTGTCATCTTTCACCTGGACTCTCATAAGGCCTCTTGTTCTGTGCTTTACCTTGTGGCTGATTGTGCACATGGTATTGAGAATAAATATAATTTGCCTCTTAAAGTTCCCAGTGGCTTTCCGTCATGTGCAAATTAAAATTTAAAATTTGTACATAAAAGAACAAAAACCAACCAACTAACCAACCCAACTAGGCATGATGGTGCTTGTCTATAATCCCAGCCCTTAGGGGATAAGAGTCAGAAGGATTAAAAATTCAAGGTCAGCTCAAGTGTTACCTCCTCAAAAACATGACTTTTTTTTTTTTTTTAATTTCTGAGGTAAGGTTTCACTCTAGCCCAGGCTGACCATGTAGTTTCAGAGTAGTCGTAAACTCATGGTAATCCTCCTACCTTTGCCTCCCACGTGCTGGGACTAAAGGTGTATGCCAACATGACTGGCTCAAAAACATGACTCTTATCTAAAATACCTTAAGTCCACTTCATATCCTAGCATCCTGCTTTGTTTTCTTAACATCCTCTGTATTTACCTCATATCTAAATGTACAATTTGGACTAAAGTGCACTTGCCATCTAATGGTTAGAATTCTTTTGGATAGAAGCACTACATCTTTAATGGAATTGTGTGTCCCTAAAATGGTGTCTGTGTGTAGGAGGGAGGCATCATAGGTAGAGAAATGTGAGACCTTGGATTCATTTGATGTCCCTGTACTGTTTTCCCTTTTTTCCCAGGATGCTCAGCAACTTGCTGGTCATCAAGTTGCACTTTGTGTAACCTGGCTTCTCTAAACTTGCCCAGAGCCTGTAGGTAAACCATAGTTCTTCCAGAGGTGTTCTGTTGAGTTTTGTTTCCAGACCCATGCATTCCACAGAATCAGTGCCCCTCATATTTGCCAGCTAGGTTTCTTGGCAACCTTCCCAGTTCTTTCCCAGAGTCCATAGGATCTTTTGACACATTTGTTTTTACCCAGACTCCCTTTGCAGAGCTCTTTCAGCAATCATGTAAATATAATTTTACGTTCTTTTTGTCAAAAACCTTTCTTCCTCCATCATATAGGCAACAAGACCCATAAATTCTGATTTTTACCATGGCCCAAGAGACCCTCCAAGGAGCCCTTTGCAGGCCTTCTTCCCCTCCCCAGTTACACTTGGGCATTTCCTTCACTCAGCTGTGGCCTGCTGATGGGTGGTGTGATAGCAGTCTTGATCTACTTAGTAAAGCAAGAAGCCTTACTGCTGGAAGAGCAAGAGTGGGAAGAGGGCTGCCTCTTAATGCCGGCTTCCCTTGCCCTTTCTTCCTTCTTCTGTTAATCCTTTAATTAATAGGCCTTTTATTGCTCTGTTACAGCCTCATAGCTTAGCTGCCCTAGATGGAGGAAGTATGTTTTCTGGAGTGTGAGAGAGCTCCCTGTGGGAGAACTTTGGAGTGTGCAAGAACTCTCACGTGAGCGAACTCGAGTATGAGAGAACTCTGGAGTGTGAGAGCTCTGTGTGAGAGAATTTTGGAGCAAAAGAATTCTGGAGTGTGAGAGACCTCTGAGATTCCTTACTATTTGCCAAACTTTATAGGTTACATGACACTAGGAAATTTAGCAAATTATTTTTCTCCCTATTAAGTCCATGCTATTCTCCACTGATTAGGGGGTTTCTACTTCAGACAAGTTCCTATAATGACCTGGCGAAGACAAAAATGAATTAGATTGATATTTGCAAATATCACCCCTATTGTGTTCTAGATTTATTTATTTACCTATGAAAAGTTAGAAAACTGGATTTGTAGGTGAATTATCTCTTTATAAATGTTGACATATGGGCTGGAGAGATAGCACAGCAGTTAAGGTATATGTCTATGAAGCCTGGGGACTCAGGTTCAATTCTCCAGATCCCACATAATCCAGATGCACATGGTGGCACATGTGTCTGGAGTTCGTTTGCAGTGGCTAGAGGCCCTGGCGAGCCCATTCTCTCTCTCTCTCTCTCCCTCTCTAATAAACAAATAAATACAAAAAATTATTTTTAAAATGTTGACATATAATTTTAAAAATTAGAAAAGATGAAATGATACATATATGGAATCAGAGCCAAAAGTGTTCTAAGATATTTACAGATGCTAATACTTTAATTCTCCCAATAACCCATTTTCAGATGAGGTGGTCAAGTCACGAAACAAGTAACTTGACTAAGATGACACAGTTATACACAGTACAAGCCAAGTACTGTGGGGCAGATTTTGGGCACAAGCCCACCGATTCATATACAACCTTTATGAAATTTCAAATAATCCAGGAAGAATAAGTCTTTGCCTTTGACAAGACCTCTTTTGCTTAATAACCCTGGGCTAGTCAAGTCACTTAATCTCTGTGAACACCTCTGTAAAATAATGATTAACTTTGTAGCGCTGACCAAATGCTAGCATTTTCCCTTCTTCTTTAAGGATGATACTGATGAATGTGCCTGATCTGCCTGTGTAGTATATGGAATATGCAAATAATGGCTATTATTCAAGACCCAACACATTTCTTGCTACACGAGAGAGTCCTAGGCTAAGCGTCAAGTGGACTGTCCCAGGACTGATGCTGTTATCAATCCTTTGTGTGATCTCAAGCAAGTCACATCTTATTTGGACCTGTGGCTTCATCTTAGCATGTGGAAACAGGTCTGGGGATGTGGCCCTGGATTTGATCCTCAGTGCTGCAAAACAAACAAAGAAACCAAGTGTAATTGGACCAATTCAGTGATTTCTTACTACCAAGCCCAACTCCTCCCCCCCAGGTAGGTTTTCACTCTAGCCCAGGCTGACCTATAATTCACTATGTAGACTCAGGGTGGCCTCAAACTCTGTGATCCTCCTGCCTCTACCTCCTGATGCTGAGATTAGAGGTGCACACCACCATGCCCAGCTTTCAACATTAAAAAAAAATTATTTTGGGGCTGGAGAGATGGCTTATTGGTTAAATCCTTGCCTGTGAAGCCTAAGGACCCCAGTTCGAGGCTCGATTCCCCAGGACCCACGTTAGCCAGATGCACAAGGGGGCGCACGCGTCTGGAGTTCGTTTGCAGAGGTGCACCCATTCTGTCTGTCTCTCTTCTCTCTCTTGCTCTCTGCTTGCAAATAAATAAATAAAAATATTTAAAATTTTTATTTTTATTTTACTTATTAATTGGCAGGGGGGGGGGGAATAAGGGCATGCCAGAGCCTGTAGCCAAAGCAGATGAACTCCAGATGCATGTGCCACTTTGTGCATCTGACTTTATGTGGGTACTGGGAAATCAAACCTGGGTCATTGGGCTTTGCAGGCAAGTGCCTTAACCACTGAGCAATATTTCCAGCCCCCTACCCACATACTTATTTAGTTTTAAATGCTTTCATTTATTTATTTGCAAGCAGAGAGAGAAATAGAAGAGAGACAGAGAGAATGGGCACACCAAGGCCTCCAGCCTCTGCAAACAAGCTCCAGATACATGCACCATCTTGTGCATCTGGCTCTACATGGGTGCTGGCAAGTGCCTCAACTATCTCTCCAGTCCCCAACATTTTGTAATAGTTAGCATGAAAGATGGAGAGAGAGAGAAAGAGAGCATGAGCGAGCAAGCGAGCAAGCAAGGCTGAGGCTGTTTGAAGAGGTTTGTGGGATCCCCACTTTCAGTTTAAATTTAGCAGCTCCATTTTAAGCTGCTAGGTTTTATAGAAGGGAGTATTTCACTGCCCATAAAACAGGTGGAAACCACTGGGACTTTCATTTGCCTACATTCCCTGGAACTCTCTTTTCTTAGCTTCTCTATTTTTTCCCCTCTGGACATTGAATTAAAGGATCTCCCGTGTGTGTGTGTGTGTGTGTGTGTGTGTGTATGATATATATATACATATTTTCTGGTTGAAATGAATATTTTTGTCTTTCTCTTACTTAGGAATTAAAAATGAACAGGGCCTAAGACAGGACTAGTATGGAACCTTTGAGCAGTTTCAGTTTTGGCAAAACTTGGAAGGTTCAAAAACCTATTGATTTTAAAGTACAAAGTAACAGAAGTTATATCTCAATAGCCTGTGAATTTAGGAGCGCTTATTCCCACAGAAGTGTCCATTGTCATGGGAATGAATGATTTTTTTTTAAATTTTATTTTATTTACTTATTTGAGAGCGACAGACAGAGAGAGAAAGACAGATAGAGGGAGAGAGAGAATGGGTGCGCCAGGGCCTCCAGCCTCTGCAAACGAACTCCAGATGCGTGCGCCCCCTTGTGCATCTGGCCAATGTGGGACCTGGGGAACCGAGCCTTGAACCGGGGTCCTTAGGCTTCACAGGCAAGCACTTAGCCGCTAAGCCATCTCTCCAGCCCGGAATGAATGCTTTTCAAGAAGCTACTTCTTAGACTTGGAGGTGGTGGGTGGCACAAGTTTGTAATCCCTGCACTACCAAAGACAGAGGCAGGACGATTCTGAGTTCAGGACAGCCTGGGTGGTGGCACTGCAAGACCAAATGTCTTATTTATTTATTTATTGTTACTATGTTTCTTCATCATTCCTAAGCCACCATTAGGAACTCCATCAGGGATATTTTAGACTGAGCAGAAGAGGAATGGATCAAGCTCTCATTCCCTTTAGCTATCCTCAGTCTATGGTCCAGTTTGGGGTTCAGAACAAGACAGAGTCAAATATTCTTGGTTTCCTGGTTGGACAGATCCTCAGATTCCTTCAGTGAAGGCAGATGATGATATACAGCAGCTGCAAATTTGCACGCACCTTCCCAGAACAACAGTATTCTTCAGATACCAAAGCACTTCCATTTTTAACGGTCTCTCTTCACATCTTAGTGAATTAAAAGTCCTGGAGTACTATGACTCAAATCTTTATTTATTTATTTATTTATTTGAGTGAGGGGGGTAAAAAAAAAAAAAGGCAGAGAGAGGGAGGAAAGGAGGAAGAGAGAGAGAATGGGCACATCAGGGCCTCCTGCATGCAAACAAACTCCAGACATATGTGCCATTTAGTGCATCTGACTTTACATGGGTACTGGAGAATACAAACCCAGGCCATCCGGCTTTACAAGTAAGCGCCTTTAGCTGCTGAGTTATCTTCAGCCCTCTCAAATCTCATTCTAGTTCTACTAGCTACCTTGGGGTAAATTACCTTGTATGATTAGATTGCAAGTTTAACTTTGAGATAAAAATGGAATAGATGGCTTCTGAGCTCCTTTCCCATTTGTTACTCTAATGAGTAAGTGTTGAAGACATTATCTTCAGTTGTTGGTTGTCCTCAAAATCACCAATGGATCTGATTTTGAGGTGAGGTTATGGGAGTTGGTCTTGTGGTCTCTGTGACCTTTGCTTCATGTCCGGCCATAGAATAGATAGTAGAGTTGATTTGCCTTGAAATGACTGCCTGGCCTCTTTCTTGGTTGGAGCTCTTCACGTTCAGAGGCCCACTAAGGACTTCAGCTCATCATCATTCACTCCTTTCACCAATGTATGTGTAGTCAGGTGTAAGATGGTGATGTGGACCCCTCCCTGACAGTCCACCCAGTCCTCCAGATTGTCCTTTCCATTAATCTCTTTCGTTCCTCCTCCATCACTTGGTCATGGCCCCTTTAAGGGAGCAGCCATAGTTGAGTGGTGGGAGCAGCTGCTGGCAGCCAAGAGACTAGCAGGATTTGGCCTACTCCGGGTCACTCACCGCGCACGCTCAGGACCGGGGGCTTGGTGGGAAAGGGAGGCGGGGCTTGCGGTGCGCCTGCGCACCAGGGGCGCGCGCAAGAGGCTGGTTTTTGGTGATCCCTTTAAGAAAAACCACAGGCGGAGGAATTTCTCGGAGAGAAAATAATCCTACTCACGGGGACCCCTTGGAAGCCATTAACCCCCCGAGTCCCGGGCCCCCCCTTCTCCCGCCCACGCGCACGTCCGTGGGACCCCCCCTCCCCCCAGGAGCTGCGGCCGGCGTGCGGCATCCGCCCCCTTCGTCACTCCCGCGCCTGGCCGGGCTCGGGGCCCCGGGTCGTGGGCAAGAGAGAGCTCGCTGCCGCGAGGCGGCCGTGTCTGCAGTGTGGGCGGGGGCCGGGGGCCGCGGCGGGCTCCGAGCGAGCGGGGCCCAACATGGCGGAGAGAGAGGTGGAGTCCGGCCCCCGAAAGAGGGTAGGTGACGGGAGGCGAGGCCGAAGTCGGGCGGCGGGCGGCGGCGGCGGGGGCGGGGCGCGGCCGGCAGCCTGCGCCGGGTGCCCCGGGGGTCGGGGGCGCCCGGGGCCGCGCTGCCCTCCTCCTGCTCCTCCCCGCGCCCAGGCTCCCCCCCGGGGTGGGGGTGGCGCCGCGGCCCCGGGCTAGGGCTCCTCCGGCAGGTGGGACAAAGATTGGCTGCCGGGGAACGGGGGGTGGGGTGGGGGGTGGGGGGAGAAGGGAGGGGGATGCCCTGGGCTCGGCTCGGTCCTCCCGGCCGCTCGGGGGTGGGGGGGAGGGGGTAGCTCTGCGGGCCACGGGGTTCCCCAAACTCCGGCTTCAGGAAATCTAGAGTCTGGAAGTTTCACCGGGAAGCGGGCAGGTGCTGGCGGGAAGAAGTCACGGAGGGGGGGGGGATCCTCCCCCACTCTCACCCCGAGGAGTCAACCGGGAAGGTTCTTCGGGGACATCGTCGCAAATTCATTTTCCTGCCTCCTTCCCCTCCCCCCTATGGCTGTTATCAAGACCCTAAGTGGAGGTGGTCCTTTCCCACATCCCTCCCCCCATGGGAAGAAGTGCCGTCGGGGTCTTGATGGAGGATTTTTAAAGGAGAAAAATTTTCTTTGACAACTACAGATGTCATGTAGTAATCTAGCGTCTTGACTTGTAATTAGTAACGTGAAAGTGTGTGACAAGTTTTGTCATAACAAGGATGTACCCAGCCAGCCTGTATAGGTGAAGCCATTTCTGCATAGGAGTTGTTGAATATCTTTTATAAAGTTTGTCTTGAAACTTTTCTTATTTAATTGGGAGTGATGTTCTTCAGATTGAGAACAATACTGTTGGTGGAGCAATGTTTTTCAAGGCTTTTCTTTTTCTTCCTACCCTGCTCTAAGCATTGAGTTTCCTATCAGGAGGCTTCCTTCTGGAAACTGTTTCAAAATGATCAGATAGTTGTTAAGCCACCCTAGTAAAGCATAGCTACTTAATTTTGACTGAGATTGCTCTTGCATTTTAGCATAAGATGCGTGATCGCACAAAGACCGAACACCTAACATTTTGAGTGCTTACTGTGTACCTGACATTGTAAAGTGCTTTTTATGTGAAGAGCTTAGCCCCATCGTCTCTATGAGCTCATTTGTACGATGAGGAAATGTAGGCATAGAGAGATTAGGCAATTAAGATATGTAAGCCCTGAGGTTTGAGTGGCAGTTGAATCTGGGGTTGTCCCACTAAAATGCCTGAGTTGGATGCCACTTAGGAGGATCCATCCTTCTTATCCCCATGCTGGGGATTGAACCCAGGGCTTTATAATCTCTCCGTCATTGAGTAACATGCCTATTTCTAGGAGTGTCTTTTACTTGTTTCTTCTAGAAGCTAAAAAAAATAATTTACCAAATGTTGTCCCCCCTCCAGCAATTCATAGGAAAATATTTACAACTATTTAGCAAAATTGAAAATACAGTTTTAAGTTAGAATGCATCCCAGTCCCCTAGATTATAACATTGACATTTTACTAGACAATCACTTTATTATAGTTATCCCATCTATCTTTTTATTTTATCTTTTGTTTATTTGGGGATAGGGGAGAGGCAGATAGAAAGGAGAGAATGGGCACGCCAGGGCCTCCAGCCACTGCAAACGAGTTCCAGTTGCATGTGCCACCTTGTACGTCTGGTTTATGAAGGTACTGGAGAATTGAACCTCAGTCCTCAGGCTTTGCAGGGCAAGTGCCTTAACCATTAAGTCATGTCTCTAGCCCCTCAACCCCATCTATCTTTTTATTGTTTCATTAGTCATTTATATATATATTTTAATTTTTACTTTTATTTATTTATTTGAGAGAGAGAGGCAAAGAGAGAATGAGAATGAATGGGTGCACCAGGGCCTCCAGCTGCTGCAAACAACCTCCTGATGCATGTGTCACCTTGTACATGTGGCTTATGTGGGTCCTGGGGAATCAAACCGGGGTGTTTTGGCCTTGCAGGCCAGCTCCTTAATCACTAAGCCCCTCATTAGTCATTTAAAATTTGTATTTTTAACAATTAAAATATAAAGTTGATAGTCTTAAGTTTGCAAAGTGTTACGTTGTCTTCATGCAGTAATAAGTCATAGAGCAAGTTAAGTTATATGATAGTATGTTCATTTAGAATAAGTATTGGGGGCTATAGAGATTGCTAAATGGTTAGAGGCTCTTGTTTGCAAAACCTGATGCCCAGGTTCAATTCCATAGTATCCATGTTTAAAGCCAGATGTACTAAATAGTGTACTCATACCCATCTGGAGTTCCTTTGAAGTGGTAGGAGGCACTGGAGTGCCAATACTCATTCTGTGTGTCTACCTCTCTCTCTCTCTTAAATAAATAAAATAAATAAATATTAAAAAAATAGACATGAGCAGGGTGTGATAGTGCACACTTTTGATCCCAGCACTTGGGAGGCAGAGGTTGGAGGATCGCTGGGCGTTTGAGGCCATCCTGAGACTACATAGTGAATTCCAGGTCAGTCTGTGTGCTAGAGTGAGACTCCACCTCAAAAAACCCCCCAGAAAACAAAGGGCTGAAGAGATGGCTTAGCTGTTAAGGTAAATTTGCCTGCGAAGTCAGAGGACCCAGGTTCGATTCCCCAGGACCCATGTAAGCCAGATGCACAAGGTGGCACATATGTCTGGAGTTTGTTTGCTGTGGCTGCAGACCCTGGTGTGCTCCTTCTCTCTCTGTCTGTCTCTTCTCTCTTAAATAAATAAGTGAAATATTAAAAAAAGACATGAAAACATTTGTTCATTAAAAAAAGTAATGGGGGCTGGAGAGATGGGTTAGTGGTTAAGGCATTTGCCTGTGAAGCCAAAGGACCCAGGTTCAATTCCCCAGGACCCATATAAGTCAGATGCACAAGAGGCACATGTGTTTGGAGTTCATTTGTAGTGGCTAGAGGCCTTGGTGTGCCTATTCTCTTAATGTTTGTCTCTCTTCTCTCTCTCTGCTTGCAAATAAAATAAAATTAAAAAACTGGGTATGGAATACACTTTTTTTTAAATTGGGTTTTCAAAGTAGGGTCTTATTCTAGTCCAGACTAACCTGGAATTCACTCTTGTTTCTCAGTGTGGTCTGGAACTCAAGGCAGTCGTCCTACCTCTGCCTCCCAAGTGCTGGGATTAAAGGCCAGCAGCCACCATGCCTGGCTGGAACATGTTTTAAAATTTGATACCAGGTTGGAGAAATGGCTTAGCTGTTAAGGCACTTGCCTGTAAAGCCAAAGGACCCAGCTTTAATACCCCAGGACCCATGTAAGCCAAATGCACAAGGTGGTGCATGCATCTGGAGTTCGTTTGCTGTGGCTGCAGGCCCTGGCATCTCCATTCTCTGTCTCTTTTTCTCTCACTCTAAGAAAAAAAAGAAAGAAAATAAATTTTATAATGTTCTTCAATCTGATTAGTTAACTAGTTCTTTTCTTTAAATATATTTTATTTATTTAATGTTTTGGTTTGATGTAGGATCTTGCCGTAGTCCAGGTTGATCTGAATTCAATATGTAATCTCAGGGTGGCCTCAAACTCAGGGCAGTCCTACCTCTGCCTCCCGAGTGCTGGGATTAAAAGGCATGCACCACCATGCCCAGCTTATTTTATTTATTTATTTATTTATTTATTTATTTATTTATTTATTTATTTATTTGAGAGAGGTAGAGAGTTAAAGAGAATGGGCATGCCAGGGCCTCCAGCCACTGCAAACAAACTTCAGATGCATGCATCTCCTGTGCATCTGGTTTATACGGGTCCTGAGGAATCGAACCAGGGTCCTTTGGCTTTACAGGCGAGTGCCTTAACCGCTAAGCCATCTTCTCCAGCCCAGTTCTTAACTTTTCTTGAATAAATGCATATGATATGGTCTTCCAAATAAAACATATAAGATATAATTTCAGCTCTTGGGAGGCAGAAGTAGGAGAATCACTGTGAGCTTGAAGCCACCCTGAAACTACATAGTGAATTCTAGGTCAGCCTGGGCTAGAGCAAAACCCTACCACGAAAATCCAAAACACAAACAAGCAAACAAAAAAACATAAGATAAATCGTCTAGTGTTAATTCAGGAAGATTCATTGATACTGTTGTCATTGACTTTATAGAATGTTCTAGACAATGTCCATGCGCTTTGATAACAGATAAGACTAATTTATTTTTATGAGAAAGAGAAAGAGAGAATTGGTGCACCAGGGCCTTCAACCACTGAAGTTGAACTCCAGCCATGTGTGTCGTCTTGTGCACATGCGTGACCTATGCGTCTGGCCTACGTGGGATCTGGAGAGTCCAACACGGGTCCTTAGGCTTTGCAGGCAATCACCTTAACTGCTAAGACATCTCTCCAGCCCCATTTCTTTTAAAATTTTTTCAATATTGTGCCTCACTGTAGCCCCAGCTGACCTGGAATTCACTATGTAGTCTCAGGCTGCCCTCAAACTCTTGGTGATCCACTAGTCCCGAGTGCTGGGACTAAAGGCATGCGTCACCACACCCTGCTCCCATTTATTTTGTATTTTAAAAAATTTTTTTAGGGAAGAGGGAGAATTGAAATTAGGCTTATTTATTTATTTATTTTTTATTTATTTTTTTAAATCAAGGTAGGGTTTCGTCTATCCCAGGCCGACCTGGGATTTACTATGTAGTCTCAGGGTGTCCTTGAACTCAAAGTGATCCTCCTATCTCTGCCTCCAGAGTGCTGGGATTAAAGCGCCACCATGCCCTGCATTAAATAATTTTTTTCTTTTGTGCTACATTTAAAGTGTCACAATGATTGCAATCAAAACTTTTTTTGTTTTCTCAAGGTAGAGTCTTGCTCTAGCCCAGGCTGACCTGGAATTCACTGGATTCTTAGGGTATCCTCTAACTCATGGAAGTCCTACTTCTGCTTCCCAAGGGTGCTGGGATTAAAGACTTGCTCCACCATGCCTGGCCCTTTTTTCCCCCGTTTATTTTATTTATTTACAGGTACTTATATGTGGTCATGCAGGTGTGTAGTATGCAAGTGATTTTAACCACCAAGCCATCTCCCCAGGCCCTCAAAAAGGCTTGTGTGTGTGTGTGTGTGTGTATTTTGAGACAAGGTCTCACTATGTAGTGTGGGCTGGCCTTGAATGTAGCATATAGATCAGGCACACCTTGAATTAAAGGTTCAGTGAATCACCATGCCCAATTTAGTAGCATTCATTATCCACTCTAGTTCCCTCCTGAGGATCAGATTTAGGAATTTTGATTATTCTGGGTTAGTTTTAGATGGGACAGTGACTGAAGACCATTGTGCCAGAAACTTTAAATTCTGTGTGGACCTTCCTTGTGTTTTAATTTCCTGTATGTATGTAGTCACAACAAGTGTTAGTTACACAAGATTGATTTGATTATAATCAGATTATAGCTGAATGTTCGTCTTTTAATTTTTGGGCTTGGAATAGTAAGAGTATTGTGAATCAGCAATACAACTTTCTATCATCTATCTACACAGAGAGAACCAGGTTCATATCTGACTGTGTATAAGTGAAGCCTAGCATTTCTCTCTGTCTTATCCTAAATCTACAATGTTTGGGAGATATTACGTAAGAATTATTTTAAGATTGTAAAATCTTTGTATTCTAAGAGCTTTTAAGATTCATTAGTTAATTTATCCATAGCTGTTAGAACAATGTATTATGAAGTATAAAATCTAAATCTGGTTGCAGCATTTTGTTGTAAAATACCATACCTTTTCAAAGTTGACATATAGTAACTTTCCTAAATGTATATATTACCTAGTTTAGTAAATTGCATTCATTTTTATGTTCTTTGCATATTGAAATTGAGGTAATTATATATGATATGCTTAAAAAATAGAAAACGTGTTAGTATATTTTCATTTTTGTGAAAAGACACTGATCTTTCTTATCTTGAGGTAGGGTTTCACTCTAGCCCTGACCTGGAATTCACTCTGTTCTCAAGGTGGCCTAGAACTCGTGGTGCTCCACCTACCTCTGCCTCTTGAGTACTGGGATTAAAGGCGTATGCCCAGTTCTTTCTTTTCTTTATGTCTGTATGTTTGTATGTGTTAATTTAGAGAAAGTTGTAAAGGGTACATGTAAGTCTGTGACCTTTTTTGTCTTGTTTTGTTTTGTTTTTTGGAGGTAAAGTTTCATTCTAGTCCAGGCTGACCTGGAATTCACTGTCAGTCTCAGGGTGGCCTTGAACTCATGGTGATCCTCCTAACTCTGCCTCCCAAGTTCTGGGATTAATCCTTAGACTAATTCCAGGTCAGCCTGACCTAGAATGAGACCCTACCTTAGAAACCTCTCCCCCCCCAAAAAAAAAGAGAGAAAGAAAAAGAAAAAGAAGTGACAGGTATAAGGGTGAAGATTTTGTGAAGGGGAAGAAATGCTTGTGGTTTCATATTAAAAATGTATACTGTAGGGGTGGAGAGATGGCTGAGCAGTTTAGGTGCTTGCCTGCCAAGCCTTATGACCTGGGTTCAGTTCCCCATACCCATGTAAAGCCAGATACCCAAAGTGGCACCTGCATTAATATATGGATATGAATGTTAAGAAAAGTACTTGCAGGGCAGTTTGGTTGGCATATATGCATTTAGCTAGACAGCAGCAGGCATTACTCTCCTAGGGCTCA
The DNA here is from genome assembly GCF_020740685.1 of Jaculus jaculus. Classification (NCBI taxonomy): domain Eukaryota; kingdom Metazoa; phylum Chordata; class Mammalia; order Rodentia; family Dipodidae; genus Jaculus; species Jaculus jaculus. The sequence continues at coordinate 69,509,569 of NC_059106.1, read as the reverse complement.
TGACCTCCCTTGCTGTAGGCTTTTCTTTTTTTTTGGCATGGTATAGTTTATTTCATTTATTTATTTATTTTTCTCAATTTTTATTAATGTTTTTCATGATTATAAAAATATATCCCATGGTAATACCTTCCCTTCCCCCCTTTCCCCTTTGAAATTCCATTCTCCATATCTCCTCCCCATTCAGTCAGTCTGTCTTTTATTTTGATGTCATGATCTTTTCCTCCTATTATGATGGTCTTGTGTAGGTACTGTCAGGCACTGAGGGATCATGGAGATCCAGGTCATTTTTGTGTCTGGGGGAAGCACATTGTAAGGAGTCCTACCCTTCATTTGGCTCTTACATTCTTTCCACCACCTCTTCTGCATTAGACCCTGAGCCTTGGGAGGTGTGACCAAGATGTTACTCAGTACTCCAGTCACTTCTTTCCAGCATTATGATACCTTCTGAGTTGTCCCAAGGTCACTGCCATCTGAAAAGAGAAGATTCTACCCAAAGTGAGAGTAGCATTAATCTAAGGGTACGAATATTAAGAGAAGTGCTTACTGGGCAGTTTGATAAACATAGTATATACATTTATCCAGACATCAGCAGATATTACAGCCCTAAGGCTCATGACTACCCCTGTTTTAAGTTTTCAGTATCAGGGATGTATTCCCTCCCATGGAGCGGGCCTCCAGTCCAGTTGGAGGGCAGTTGGTTTCCACCATGATAGACATGCCACTATTGCACCCGTTGGCTTATTTGGCTTGGCTGGCCAGTTATAAGGCTTGCATTGTCCACTGTTGAGTATCTTCACTGGTGGTATCTCTTTCTCCCATTGAACTCCTGCCATATGCTTTTGAATAGGTTTTCAATACCAGGGATGTATTCCCTCCCATGGAGCAGGCCTCCAGTCCAATTAGAGAGCAGTAGGTTTCCCCCATAACAAATATGCCACTATGGCCCCCTTCAGCTCATTTGGCCTGGCTGGCCAAACTTAAGGCTTTCAATATTCATTGTTTTTTTTTATCACCACTGACTTTTCTCTCCCGAAAGACTGCATGTTTCATAGCTGGTCAACAGGGAGGTTTTCAGCTCAGCTCCGGTTTGATTTCACAGTGGTCTCCAGCCCAAGCAGGTGTAGTCTTAAGCAATAGGGTATTGCCATCTAGTTTTGATGGGCAACCAAGAACCTGGCCTGTAATGTTTAAGAGGTGTCAGGGACCTCTCTGGCCAACAACTCATTGGAAGGTATCCCACCCCTGTACTGAAATTATTCTACCAACAATCTATAGCTTCTGGGTGTGCCAATAACCCAAAAAGTAGGTTTCCATATGGCTTTTTCATACCATCTTGAATTTTTATTAACTGCCCCCCCACCTTGTTCTTTTTTTAAAAAAACTTTAATTTTTTTTTTTTTAAAGTGGGGCATGGTGGCACACACCTTTAATCCCAGCACTTGGGAGGCAGAGGTAGGAGGATCACCGTGATTTCGATGCCACCCTGAGACTACATAGTGAATTCACCTCAAAAAAACCAAAAAAAAAAAAAAAAAAAAAAAAAACAAAAAAAAAATTAAAAAATTAAATTAAAACACATTAAAAAATTTTTAATTATTAACAGGATGTTTCATATGGATATATCATGTATTGGTACCCTCTTTTTCTTTGTCCCTGCTCCCATTCTGTTGGGGGTGCTCCCCAGTGGGGTTGCAGGTATTTCCCATGGGGTTGTGGTTTATATGTTGTGGGAGCAGCAGTCAGTTATTTTTGGGCGGAGGGAATGCCTCCGGGCATGATGTCTCAACCTGTGGCTCTTACAGTCTTTCTACCCACTCTTCTGCAAAATTCCCTGAGCGGTGGTGGGTGAGTTTTAAGTCTACTTCAGTGACTCTCTTAGGAGCCTCTGGATCTCTGCTTTGGTGGGTGTTGAGTATCCTCAGGGTCTGTCTCCACCCTGTCGCTGATTATCAGGTTCAGCCTGGAAGCAGCACTCTTGTTCTGCTCCCCATTCTGTGTAGATTCAGCTGTGGCTTGGCTGATGGGCAAGGGGTAGGTTATCTCCTCTGGTCTCAACTGCCTTTTAGTGCCTGCCGTGTGTACCCTTTGGTGCAGGGTACTTACTTCCCATTCTATTTTAATATCTTTATTGGGCTAAAAGATGGCTTAGCGGTTAAGGTGCTTGTCTGCAAAGCCAAAGGACCCAGGTTCAACTCCCCAGGATCCATATAAGCCAGATGCACAAGGGGCTGCATGCATCTGGAGTTGGTTTACAGTTGCTGGAGGCCCTGGCATGCCCATTCTCTCTCTCTTTACCTGCTGATTTCTGTGTCTGTCTCTCTCTCAAATAAATAAAAAATAAAAACAAAATATTAAACAAAGAAGTGAAAGCTAGGTGTGGTGGCGCACACCTTTAATCCCAGCACTTGGGAGACAGAAGTAGGAGGATCACCATGAGTTCGAGGCCATCCTGAGGATACATAGTGAATTCCAGGTCAGCCTGGGTTAGAGCAAGACATTACCTCAGAAAAAAAAGTGAGTTTAATATCTTTATTAAAGCTAATTTAGGGCTGGAGAGATATCTTAGTGGTTAGGGCACTTGCTAGCAAAGCCAAAGAATGCAGGTTAGATTCCCCAGTACCCACCTAACTCCAGATGCACTAGGTGGTGCATGTGTCTGAAGTTTGTTTGCAGTGGCTGGAGGCCCTGTAGCACCCATTCTGTCTTATCTGCCCCTCTCTCCAATAACTAAACAGGACTAGAGAGATGGCTTAGCAATTGGAGCACTTGCCTGTAAAGCCAAAGGACCCAGGTTCAATTCTCCAGGACCCACATAAGCCAGATGCACAAGGTGGCACATGCGGCTGGAGTTCATTTGCAGTGGCTGGAGGCTATGATGTGTCCATTCTCTCTCTCAAATAAATAAGTAAAATATTCCAAAAACTAATTTATTTGTGGGGAAGTGATGAAAACTGAGGTCATTTGTCCAATTGAATTTACTTATTTTTTTTTCCGAGAGAATTTTTTACATTGTGGTATGGCCGATTGAGTCCTTGTTATAGTATTTAACGTGTCCCTTGTTCTCATATTTCCCACAAATTACAAGAAAACAGAACAATAGTTTGATTCTGAAACATCAGCATTACTTGAAGGACTTTTGATTTTAATTTTTAAGTTTTATTTATTTGAGAGAGAGTGAAAGAGAGAATGGGCATGCCAAAGCCTCCAGCCACTGCAAATGAACTCCAGCCGCATGTGCCACCTTGTGCATCTGGCTAACGTGGGTCCTGGGGAATTGAACCTGGGTTCTTTGGCTTTGCAGGCAAATGCCTTAACCACTAAGTCATCCCGCCAGCCCAGGACTTTTAATTATTACGTTGTCCAGGCTATATTTTAGACCAATTAATCAGAATCTATGGGGTGAAATCTGAGCACCAGTATTTAAAAACATTGTCCAACTGACTGAAGCTAAAATTTACTGGTTGAAATGATAGAGCTTGATAGGATTTAAATCATTTTGAGAATGAAAGGGGTTGCTATCATTGTAGTGGGACATTTAGCCATAAAAATTAGGAGCCCTAGTGGTCATCCTCACTCATTCTCCCTTTTTCTCTTACTTATCACTTTGTGTGTGTGTGTGTGTGTGTGTGTGTGTGTGTGTGTGTGTGGTGTGGGTTTGTAAGAATGAATCTTGCATGTAGAAGTCAGAGGACAATTTAAGGATTAGTCCATGCCTTTCCACCTTGTTTGAGGAAGGATTTCTCTCTGATTCCTTGCTGTTCACTGTGAGCTTTCCATGTTGCTCAGTGTGCTGAGATTATAGAAGCCCGCCAAAGCTTCCAGGTTTTTATGTGGGGTATAAGGGATTATTTGAGTGCAAGTATATGCATGTGCTAGGGTCTCTTGCCTCGCAAACAAACTCTGGACAGATGCACCACTTTTTGTCTGGCCTCTGTGGGTGCTGGAGATTGGCACCTGGAATGGCAAGCTTTGTAATCAAGCACCTTTAACTGTTAAACCATCTCCACCGCCCTGAAACTTTTTTCTTTAATGGCATCTACAAGATCTAATAATCACATGATCTGTGGATGATTTTCAGAGATATTTTTATTTGGTCTTTCTGTTTATTTACTTGGCAGGGGAAGGGAGGCAGAGAGCGAGCAAGAGAGCAGGGGAATGGGTGACTAGGGCCTCTAGCCATTGCAGATGAGCTCCAGACACATGCGCCACCTTGTGCATCTGGCTTATGTGGGTACTGGGGAACTGAACCTTCCCAGGCAAGCACCTTAACTGCTAAGCCATCCCTCCAGCCCCATTTGGTCTTTGTTAGACAGCTGGCTTTATTACCTTTCTCTCCTCAGCGTTTTATTTTTCTTGGGCAATTTCTTCTATAGTAGTATTTTGAAATACCTTTTGAGATTTCCTTTCTAGCTGTTTGCTTTTGTCTTGTTTGTAAAATTTAAAATGTTTTTCTTTTTCCCCAAGCCAAGCAAAAGTTTATTCAAAGTGAACATAAGAGGTATAGAAACAAAGACTCCCTGTGAGGGGAGGGTGTCTGGAACCGGGATCCTTTAGATTATATTTTGGGTAGGGTTATTTGGGCATATCTTTGTACATGTTTGTGCCTATGCATTTGCATGAGGAGGCCAGAGGCCAACCCCAGGTATGCCATCCATCCCCTTTTACATTCTTTTATTATTTATTTTTATTTTATTTTTGAGGTAGGGTTTCACTCTAGTCCAGGCTGACCTGGAATTCACTATGTAATCTCAGGGTGGCTTTGAACTCACGGTGATCCTCCTACCTCTCCTCCCGAGTGATGTGTGCCACCATGCCCAGCTATTTTATATTTTGAGAGAGAGAGACAGAGAGAATGGGCGCACCAGGGCCTTTCAGCTGCTGTGAATGAACTCTGGAGTTGTGCACTCCTTTGTGTGCATGTGCGACATTGCACATTTATGTCACTGTGCCTCTGGCTACATGGGACCTGCAGATTTGAACATGTGTTCTTAGGGTTCGCACGCAAGCGCTTTGACCTAAGCCATCTCTCTAGCCCCTGTCCACCTCTTTTTAGATAAGGTTTCTCATTGGCCTGAAGCTCACTAATTAGGGTAGACTGGCTGATTAGTGAGCTCCAGGAAGCACATATCGCCACCTCCCTAGTGCTGAGTTAGTCATGTGCCACTGTGCTTGGCGTTGATAGTGCTGGGGCCCTATTTCAGATCATCGCGCTGTGGAAGCAAGGGCTTCACCAGCCTAACTCCCCAGCCCTCCACATGTCTTTTGCAGTGTCACGAATGTTGCAAATTCACTATGCCTAGAACTGAACACTCTCCCTCTTTTGGGTTTTTGAGGTAGGGTCTTGCTCTAGCCCAGGCTGTCCTGGAATTCACTATGTATTCTCAGAGTGGCTTTGAACTCACAGTGATCCTCCTATCTCTGCTTCCTATGTGTTGAGATTAAAGCTGTGTGCTACCCTGCCCAGTGTAGAACTGAACTCTTTAAAAACTATTATTTATTTATGTACTTATGTGAGAGAATGAATGGGCATGTCAGGGCCTCCTCTTGGTGCTGCAACCAACTCCACACATGTGCTCACTTGTAGGTCTGGTGTTAATGTGGGTACTGGTAAATCGAACCGGGGCCGACAAGCACCTTTGACTGCTGAGCCATCTCCACAGCCAGCGACTGAACTCTTACTTCTTCCTTCCTGGCCAGTCTCCTCCTAGGAATGTTTTTCTGTATGTATTCTCTTTTAGTTACTGGTTTATGGTCGCCCAGTTTAGAAGCATGAGTCATCCTCGCCTCTAACCTTTTCCTTATTATCTAGTTTTAATTGCTAATTAAGTCTTGTTGAAACTATATCAAATAGGCTTCAGAAAACCTTTTTGCTTTTCTACTGCTACCACACTATTTATGATACTCTTTTGTTTGTCTTTTTTCATTAAGAAATATTTTTATGTCTTTGCAAGTGAACTTCAGCCATATGTGCTGCTTTGTGCGTCTGGCTTTACGTGGGTACTGGAAAATCAAGCCTGGCCCATCAGGCTTTATACATAAGCCCCTTAACCACTAAGCTCTTTTTCTAGCCTGTTTTGTGTTTTAATTTTCCTTGTCCTTAGAACAGGACTTTTTTTTTCAATTTTTTTTTTTTGAGGTAGGTTCTCACTCTAATTCAGGCTGACCCAGACCTCACCCTGTAGCTCAAGTTGGCCTTGAACTCACAGCAATACTCTTCTTTCCTCAGTCTCTGGAGTGTTGGGACTAAAGGTGTGTACCTACACGTGTGGCTCTTTTTATTTTTTAGGAAGGCTTTGACTGTGTACTCCAGATTGCCAGGAACTTACTATCTTCTTGCCCTTTCCTCCCTAGCTCCCTGATGCTGGTATTAGGAGTGCGTGTCACTGTTCCCGATTCCTTGCTCTACAACTTGTTTGTCTTCTCCTTTCTGTACTCGTTCCTTTATCCTATTCATTTTTGTGTGCTTGGAGACAGATTTATCTTTGAAAATAAAAATCTGATATAAGGTAACCAACCAGTTGGTCCTTTTTTTTTTTTTTCAAGGTAGGGTCTCACTCAGGTCCAGGCTGACCTGGAATTCACAATATAGTCTCAGGGTGGCGTCGAACTCATGATGATCCTCTTACCTCTGCCTCCTGAGTGCTGGGATTAAAGGCTTGTGCCACTATGCCCAGCTCAGTTGGCTCTCTTTAAAAAAAAATTAGAGGGAATGAGAATGGGTGTGGCAGGGCCTCATGCCACTGCAAAGGAACTCAGGATGCTTGTGCCACTTGGTGTATCTGACTTTATGTAGGAACTGGGGAATCAACCCAGGATGTCAAGCTTTGTAAGAAAGTACCTTTAACCACTAAGCCATCTCTCCAGCTCCCAGTTTGCTCTTTTTAATATCATTCCAGTTCCCTAAGGTATGTACAAATTAAAGTTTCTCCCTGTGGCAAGAAGTTTGTCTCATATCCCTGATTATTTTTTTTTAATATTATTTATTTATTTATTTGACAGAGAAAGAGAGAGAGAGAGAGAGAGAGAATGGGTGCCAGGGCCTCCAGCCACTGCAAATGAACTTCAGACTTGTGTGCCCCCGTGTGCATCTGGCTAACGTGGGTCCTGGGGAATTGAACCTGGGTTCTTTGGCTTTGCAGGCAAATGCCTTAACCACTAAGCCATCCCGCCAGCCCAGGACTTTTAATTATTACGTTGTCCAGGCTATATTTTAGACCAATTAATCAGAATCTATGGGGTGAAATCTGAGCACCAGTATTTAAAAACATTGTCCAACTGACTGAAGCTAAAATTTACTGGTTGAAATGATAGAGCTTGATAGGATTTAAATCATTTTGAGAATGAAAGGGGTTGCTATCATTGTAGTGGGACATTTAGCCATAAAAATTAGGAGCCCTAGTGGTCATCCTCACTCATTCTCCCTTTTTCTCTTACTTATCACTTTGTGTGTGTGTGTGTGTGTGTGTGTGTGTGTGTGTGTGTGTGTGTGGTGTGGGTTTGTAAGAATGAATCTTGCATGTAGAAGTCAGAGGACAATTTAAGGATTAGTCCATGCCTTTCCACCTTGTTTGAGGAAGGATTTCTCTCTGATTCCTTGCTGTTCACTGTGAGCTTTCCATGTTGCTCAGTGTGCTGAGATTATAGAAGCCCGCCAAAGCTTCCAGGTTTTTATGTGGGGTATAAGGGATTATTTGAGTGCAAGTATATGCATGTGCTAGGGTCTCTTGCCTCGCAAACAAACTCTGGACAGATGCACCACTTTTTGTCTGGCCTCTGTGGGTGCTGGAGATTGGCACCTGGAATGGCAAGCTTTGTAATCAAGCACCTGGTAATGGGGTTTTGTTTTCTTTTTCACATGTGTGTAGCATGTGTGACATTTGCATGTGATGTATACATGTGTGTGTGTTATTGTGGTGCCCTGCACTAGCCTGCAGTGCTCTGAGGAGAAAATCAGGTATCCTCCTCCATCACATACCTTCCTGTTTTTCCCATGTTGGAGTCTCTTAACTGATTCCAGAACTTGCTTTCCGTGAGCCACAGTTATTCCCTGGTCTCCTTATCCCACAGGACCAGGGTTACAGATGTGGGTATCCATCATGCTCAGCTTTTTACATGGATTCTGCATATTTGAACTCATGTTGTCTCAGGCCTTAATGCTTGTATAGGAAGTGATCTTGACTGCTGAGCCTTCTGGGGCTCTGATTTTTTTTTTTTTTTTTGCTTGGTTTTTGAGACAGGGTCTCACTCTAGCTCATGCTGACCTGGAATTCACTGTATAGTCTCAGGGTGACCTCGAACTCACGGCGATCCTACGTATGCCTCCCGAGTGCTGGGATTAAAGGTGTGTTCCACCATGCCCGGCAGATTTTTAAAAATGACTTAAACAGAATTACAGAAAAAGCACACTCACACCTACCCATACACTAACTGTAGAGGAATAGTTCCTACTTGCTGAGCCTTCATTCTGTCATTTAGACGGCACCTTTTTAAAAAGTATTTTTTATTTTATTTATTTATGAGAGAGAGAGAGAAAGAGTGAGGGAGGGAGAGAAGAGAATGGGCGCACCAGGGCCTCTAGCCACTGCAAACAAACTCCAGACCACATGAACTACCTTGTGAATCTGGCTTTATGTGGGTACTGGGGACTAGAACCTGGGTCCTTAGGCTTTGTAGGCAGATGCCTCAACCAGTAAGCCATCTCTTCAGCCCCGGCTATCTTTTCTTTACAACTTAGAATCAGGTTAAAATGTAGGGATAAGACATTTACTTTCTCCCTCTTTTCCAAGGTTTTTACATCCTGACCTATAATTTTTTTCTTGGTTGGATAGCATTGAGATTATCAGTTAACTTTATGAGATTTAGTCTCTTGCAAGGTTATATTGCTACTTTTTGGCCCAGGTAGAGCAAGTAGACCATCATTATAGGTGCAATCCACTTATTTAACAAATATTTAGGACATAGGCCAGGCATGATTCCAAGTGTTAGGCCTGAGGCAGCAGAAAGAATGATTTTTTTTTTTTTTTTTTTAGGACAAGACAGAAAATAAAGAAGAAATAGATAAATAATGTCATTTAGTGAAAAGAATCATGTAATGCTGGATAGTCTAATAGTAATTCGGTGAAACAATAATGGAGACATCGGGCTGGAGAGATGGCTTAGCGGTTAAGCGCTTGCCTGTGAAGCCTAAGGACCCTGGTTCGAGGCTCGGTTCCCCAGGTCCCACGTTAGCCAGATGCACAAGGGGGCGCACGCGTCTGGAGTTCGTTTGCAGAGGCTGGAAGCCCTGGCGCGCCCATTCTCTCTCTCTCCCTCTATCTGTCTTTCTCTCTGTGTCTGTTGCTCTCAAATAAATAAATAAATAATAAAAAAAAATAAAAAAAATAATGGAGACGTCTCTGAAAAGCCTATAATGAACATGTCTTTATTTTTAAATATTTTTATTTATGTACAAAGAGAAAAAAGAGAGAGGGAGAGAGAGGGAGAGAACATGTATGCCAGAGCCTCTTGCTGCTGCAAACAGACTCTAGATGTAAGCACCACTGTGCATTTGGCTTTATGTGGGTACTGGGGAATCAAACCTAGTCAGTCAACCTTTGCAAGCAAGTGACTTAACCATTGAGCCATCTCTTCAGCTCCTCGATGAACATGTCTTTAAATTCCTTTGAGCTCAGTGTGGTGGTGCATCTCAGTTCTTGGGAAGCTGAGACAGGAGGATCACCTCTGTTTTGTGGCTGTCCTGTGCTGTATTCTGAGTTCTAGGGAAGCCTGGACTGTAGAACAAGTCTCTGTCTTAACAAAAAGTTTTTGGCTCATTTATAGGAGTTCAACTTCAGATAGCTTATATGGTAAGTAGAGGATCAATTAGGAGGGTATAATGATACCAAATCCTTTAAACAAATTTTATTTATTTGAGAGAGAGGGAGGGAGGAAAGAAGAGAGGAAGGGAGAGAATGAATGAGAACATGAATGCTCCTGGGCCTCCAGCCACTGCAAACAAATTCCATATGCATGTACCACCTTGTGCATCTGGTTTATGTGGGTACTGGGGAATTGAACCGCAGTCCCTAGGTTTTCCAGGCAAGTGCCATAACTGCTAAGCCATCTCTAGCCCACAAATCTTTTTTTGTTTTTTTGGGGCGGTTCTGAGGTAGGGTCTCACTCTAGCTCAGGCTGACCTGGAATTCACTATATAGTCTCATGGTAACCTTGAACTCATGGCCACCATATCCGGCTACAAATCTTTCTTTTTGAAGCTATTTTAAAAATATTTTTAATATATTTTAATTTGAGATAGCTGGGTGTGGTAGTGCACACCTTCAATCCTAGCACTTGGGAGGCAGAGGTAGGATTGCTTTGTGTTCTAGCCTGGGCTAGAGTGAGACCATACCTCCAAAAGAGAGAGAGACACACACAGAGAATGAGATTGAAAAAGAGAATAAGAATGTGTATATATTGGTACTGCAGTACTTCTAGCTGCCATAAACAAACTGTAGATGTATGCACCACTTTGTGCATCTGGCTTCATGTGGGTAATGGGGAATAAAACCAAGCCTTTAGGTTTTGCAAGCAAATGTAATTAACAGCTGAGCTACCACCCCAGTCCCATAATTTGGGTTTGAATATAATCATTAGAGTAGGATTAAGGTGATAATTGGTTGCCATATATTTTGGAGATAGAACCCCTAGGATTTATGGATGAATAGGGAAATGAAGACTGTTGACTTTTAGGTTCTCAGCTTAAAGTCCATGCATCCTTTTTATTCTCTCTCTGTGCTGGGGATTGAACCCCAGGCCTCACACATTAGTCAAGTTCTCTGCCACTGAAACACATTCTCAGTCCAAAGAGCCAGGAACCGAGTACACACAGTAGTGGGGTAGTGGGTGCCGAAAAGGCAAGCAATTCTGGTTGTTGATGTCTGTGTTTTTGTTTTTTTGAGATTGGAATTCACTTCATAGCCCCAGGCTGGCCTCACAGCAATCTTCCTACCTCTGCCTTCTCAGTGTTGGGTTTAAAGGAATGTGCCATCATGCCTGGCTTCTACTTTTTTGTTTTTGTTTTTGTTTTTTCGAGGTAGGCTCTCACTCTGTCCCAGGATGACCTGGAATTCACTATGTAGTCTCAGGGTGGCCTTGAACTCATGGCGGTCCTCCTACCTCTGCCTCCCTCCGGAGTGCTGGGATTAAAGGCATGCGCCATCACGCCTGGCTTTATTTACTTATTTATTTATTTATTTGGTTTCTTTCAACTCTGTAGCCCAGGTTGGCCTTGAACTCAGCAATTCTCTCAGTCTGTCTCCCAAGTGTTGGGATTAAGGAAGTGTGCCACCACATCTGGTTCTTTTTATTTATTTATTTATATTTATATATATATTTATTTTTTTTTTAAAGTTTTTATTAGCATTTTCCATGATTATAAAAAAAATCCCATGGTAATTCCCTCCCTCCCCACCCTCTTTTTTTAAAAAAAATTATTTATTTGTGAGGGGAGAGAGAGAAGAATATAAGTAAGTACAGGTGTCAGAACATATTCCATATACATGTGCCATTTTGTGCATCTGGCTTTATGTGGGTACTTGGCAATCGAAACTGGGCTGTCAAACTTCGCAAGGAAATACCTTTAACTACTGAGCAATCTTTCTGGCCCAAAATTTGTTTTCCAAGGTACTTTATTTATTTATTTATTTATTTATTTATTTTTTCCAAGGTACTTTAGCAACTGAACTCTATCACTACCCCTTGTTGTTTGCTTTGAGACAGGGATTTGCTAAATATAACACAGGCTGGCCTTGAAAACTTGATCCTCCTGCCTTTGCTTCCTTAAAACAAGATTATAGGCATGTGGCACCATACCTGACCATTTTCTCAGTTTGTGTGTGTGCACTTGTATTTAGCACTTAAATTTGTACCCTAAGCATTTGATCTTCTCTTCTCTTCTCTTCTCTTCTCTTCTCTTCTCTTCTCTTCTCTTCTCTTCTCTTCTCTTCTCTTCTCTTCTCTTCTCTTCTCTTCTCTTCTCTTCTCCTCTTCTCTTCTCTTCTCACTTCACATCAGACGGGTAATGTGCCAGAGCGTAACAAGGTTTGTGGGAGGCACACGTCACGCAAGTGCGTGAACACCCAATCATCACGCTTATGAACCAGTAAAAGGATCTTGACTTTCATTAAACAAAAATCTGCTGGGTGTGGTGGTACATGCCTTTAATCCCATCACTCAGGAGGCAGAGGTAGGATCACTGAATTCAAGGCCATCCTAAGACAGCATAGTGAATTCCAGGTTAGCCTGAGCTAGAGTGAAACCCTACCTAAAACAACAACAACAACAACAACAAGCTGGGCGTGGTGGCACATGCCTTTTAAGGCCACCCTGAGACTACATAGCAAATTCCAGGTCAGCCTGGGCTAGAGGGAGACCCTACCTTGTAACAACCAAAACAAACAAAACAACAACTCCTTAACTGCCAAGCCATTTCCCCAACAATAACAACAAAAGACAAAAAAATTTATCTAAAAATCTGCAGAGCAATGTGGTGCAAACCTGTAATCCCAGCACTTTGGAGGCAGAGGCAGGAGGATAGATATGAACAGCCAGCCTGGTCCACTTTGTGAGTTCAGGTTAGCCAAGACGCTGTCTCAAAAAAAAAACCCACAAAAAAGTGAAAACCTAGTCGGGCATGGTGGTGCATGCCTTTAATCCCAGGCAGAGGTAGGGGGATCACCATGAGTTCAGGGTCAACCACCCCCCCCCCCGCAAAAAAAAAGTGAAAACCTTTATTGTACCACACTGGTTGCTTAATATTCTATATGACATGGAAATACCATAACATAGGAACATTTTTCCACTTTTAAAAATATTTTTAAATTTTTTATATGAGTGAGTGAGTGAGAGAGGGACAAAGAGAATTGGCATGCCAGGGCCCCTGGGTTCTATAATAGAGTTCTAGGTGTGAGTGCCACCTTATGCGGCTGGTTTAGGTGGGATGTGGTGAGTTGAACATGGGTCCTTAGGCTTGGCAGCCAAGCCCCTTAACCACTAAGCCATCTATCTAGCCCCATCTTTCCACTTTTGTTTGAGAATTTTTTCTTATTAAAAAGGGCCTAGCTCAGCATGGTAGCATGAGTCTTTAATCCTAGCACTCAGGAGGCAGAGGGTGGAGGTTTTTTGTGAGTTTGAGGCCACTCTGAGAATACAGAATGAGTTCCAGGTCAATCTAGGCTAGAGACCCTATCTCAAAAAAGCCAATAAACAGGAGGAATTGGTGGTCTAGAAGCATGATAAAAAATAGAGGATGTCTTTATGATGAATCAAGATATTCTAAAATTGATTGTGGTAGTTGTTGCAAAACCCAGTGAACATGCTAAAAATTATTGAGCTGTATAATTTAAATGAATTGCACAGCACATGAATTCTTGTTTATGTATTAGAGAGAGAGAGAGAGAGAGAGAATTGGCATGCCAGGGCCTTCAGCCACTGAAGATGAACTCTATAGGCATGCACCACTTTATGCAACTGGCTTACATGGGTCTTGGGGAATTGAACCTGGGTCCTTAGGATTTGCAGGCAAGTGCCTTAGCCACTAAGCCGGGCCTCCAGCCCATGAATTCTGTTTCAATAATGCTATTTATTATAAAGGAATAGGATCGGAGAGATGGCTTAGCAGTTATATGGCCCTTGTTTATAGAGCCTAAGAATACAAGTTCAATTCCTAGTACCAGTATAAGCAAGATGTACAAGCAGGCATCTGGGGTTCGTTTGCAGTGGCTAGAGGCTGCTGCGCCTATTCTCTCTCTCTCTTTATCTTTCTGCCCCTTTCTTGCTCTCTCCAATAAATTAAAAAAAAATGCTTAAAAAAATTATACATCGGCCAGATGTGGTGGCACATTCCTTTAATTTAGCCCTCAGGAGGCAGAGGTAGGAGGATTGCTGAGAGTTCAAGGCCACCCTGAGACTACATAGTGAATTCTACATCATCTTGAGCTAGAGCAAGAGCAAGACCCTATCTCGAAAAACAAAACAAAAAATATACATCATGACAAGTTGCTTTCATGCCAGTGGAATGCAAGGTTGGGTCACTATATGCAAATCAATAAATATAATTCAACATACAAATAAACTAAGGACATAAATCATGATCATCAGCATACCTTCATAATGAAAGTCTGGAGAAATTAGAAATAGCTATAACATACCTCCAAATAATAAAGGCTATAGCCAACATTAAGGGAGCCACTGTCTTCACTTTTTTTTTTTTTTTTTGTTATTTGAGGTAGGATCTCACTTGAGCTCAGGCTGACCTGGAATTCACTATGTCATCTCAGGGTGGCCTCAAACTCATGGTGATCCTCCTACCTCTGCCTCCTGAGTGCTGGGATTAAAGGTGTGCGCTACCAAGCCTGGCTGTCTTCACTTTTTAAAAAGACATTTTTATATTTGTTTATACAATTATTAGAGAAAGAGAGAGAGGGAGAAAGTATAAATGAGAATGGGTATGCCAGAGCCTCCAGCTACTGCAGATGAACTCTAGATGTATGCGCTACCATGCACATCTGGTTTATGTGGGGTCTGGGGAGTCAAATCTGGGCTCTTAGGCTTCACAGGCAAGTGCCTTAACTTCTAAGCCATCTCTTTAGCCCCTTTGTCTTTGCTTTTTTTCATTATAATTCTTGAAGTCTTAGCTAGCAAAAGGGCCAGGTGTAGTGGCACACACCTCTCATGTCAGCACATGGGAGGCAGAGGTAGGAAGATTTCTGTAGTTCAAGGCCAATCTGAGACTCGGTAGTAAATTCCAGGTCAGCCTGGGCTAGATTGAGATGCTACCTTAACAAACCAAAAATTAAAAACCAAACCAAAACAAAAAACCTAAAAGGGGCTAGGTGTGGGGGTGCACGCCCTTAATCTCAGTGCTCTGGAGGCAGTGGTTAGGAGGATTGTTGTGAGTTGGGGGTCAGCTTGGGCTAGATTAAGACGTTACCTCCAAAAAATAACAAACAAACAAACAAAGACCCTCCCAAAATACTAAACTGCTGGACTGTGTAGATCTTGGTAAGAGCTTTATGAACAGGAAATAGCGCCAATAATGGGATACAAGAAATTAAAGTTGTTTTTTTTTTTTACAGTAAAGGAAGTTTATCAGCAGAACTAACAGGAAACATGCAGAATGGGAGAACATGTTTACCAGTTATTTCTCTAATAGGTTGATTTCTAGAAAATATAAAGAGTTGCAAAAAATATCCCCCTCCAAAAAGTCATCCATACCCCCAAAAAACCCTGCCAGTCAATAAATAGGCTAACAAAATGAACAGACTGTCCTCAAAAGACAGACATTTTAAAAACAGGCCAATAAATTAAAAAAAAAGGTTCAGTGCCCTTAGCCATTAAGGAAAAAGTATTAAAATCACTGAGATTTCCTTTCGCCCCAGTCAGAATACCTGTCATTAAGAACACTAATGACAGCCATTGCTGGCGAGGTTGTGGGGTTGAGTATAATGCCAACTGGTTCAACCACTATGGAAATTATTGTGGAGGTTTCTCAGGAAGCTGAAAACTGAACTGTCAAATGACCCAGCCATACCACTCCTGGCATCTGCACAAAGGACTCTCTCTTCCACCAAATAAATACTTGCCACAGCCGTGTTCATTGCTGCTCTCTACTCACAGTTGAATCAACTTGACATACTCATCAGCTGATGAACTCTCACCAAGCCTCCTACCTCTGCCTTTCAAGTGCTGGGATTAGATGTGTCTGCCACCGTGCCTGGCTCTAGTCTGTCTTTTATTTTGATGTCATCTTTTCCTTCTATTATGATGATCTTGTGTAGGTAGTGTCAGGCACTGCGAGGTCATGGTTATCCCAGCCATTTTGTGTCTGGAGAAGCATGTTGTAAGGAGTCCTACCCTTCCTTTGGCTCTTACATTCTTTCTGCCATCTCTTCCACAGTGGATCCTGAGCCTTGGAAGGTGTGATAGAGATATTGCAGTGCTGAGCACTCCTCTGTCACTTCTTCTTAGCACCATGGTGCGTTCTGAGTCATCCCAAGGTCACTGCCATCTGAAAAGAGAAGGTTCTCTACCAGAAGCGAGAGTAGCATTAATATATGGGTATGAATATTAAGAGAAGTGCTTACTGGGCAGTTTGGTGAGCATAGTATATACATTTAGCCAGACAGTAGCAGATGTTACACCTAGGGCTCATGACCCCTGTTGTAGGTTTTCAGCATCAAGGATGTAGTTTCTCCCATGGAGCAGCAGTCCAATTAGAGAGCAGTTGATTTCCCCCATATAACAGATAAGCTGCTGTTGCACGCTTCTGCTCATTTGGTCTGGCTTGCCAAATTTAAGGCATACAGTGTCCATTGTTGAGTATCTCCACCAGTGATTGCTTTCTCTTCCATTGAATTGCATACAGCATAGCTTTTTCCAGCTTTCTGTCAGCTGCTCTACATGGAGGAGGTTTTTCAGCTCAGTTCCAGCAGGATTTCTCAGTGGCCTTGCAGTCCAAGTATGTCTTACCATCTATTCCTGGTGGGAAACCAAGGGCTTCTGCAATGGCCTGTAATGTTTTGGAGGCATCAGTGACTTCCCAGGCCAACAACCTACTGAAGGTATCCCATCCCTGTCACTGACTATTTTCTAGTGACAGTCTATGGTTTCTGGGTACACCATTATCCAAAGAAGTGGATTTCCATATGGCTTGTTCATAACAAATTAAATATTTTATGGTATTATTTATTCATTACAGAGAGGCACAGAGAGTGAGAGAAATAAAAAAAATAAAAAAAGCTGGGTGTGGTGGCGCATGTCTTTAATCCCAGCGTTCGGGAGGCAGTGGTAGGAGGATCACCGAGAGTTTGAGGCCACCCTGAGGATACATAGTATATATTCCAGGTCAGCCTGAGCTAGAGTGAGACCCTACCTCAGAAAACCTAAAAAATAAAATTAAAAAAAATAAATAAAAATTAAAAAATAAAACGGAGAAATGAAATTTGTAGGAAAATGGGTAGAATTGAAAAAAAAAAGAAAAATTATACTAAAAATTTGTAATCATACTAACTCAATCCAGAAGAACAATAATCACATGTTCTCATACCAACTTGTAATATGGATCCTGAATTATAAAGTCTAAATGTACGTAAATAAGGGGATTGGGAGTGAGAATGTGCTATGATTTGAAAATGAAGACCATGAAAGGGAGGGGCCGCAAGAGATGACCTTAATGGAAGCAGAGCACAAAAAGACACATGTAGTATGAAAACAGAACGGAGGCTGTGTGGGCTGGAGAAATGGCTTAGTGGTTAAGGGGCTTGCCTGCGAAGCCTAAGGACCCCAGTTCAATTCCTCATTACCCACATAAGCCCTATGCACAAGGTGGTGCATGCGTCTTGACTTCATTTGTAGTGGCTGGCGGCCTGTGCGTCCCCTTTATCTATTTGCCTCTTCCTCTTTCTGTCCTCTCCCCAAACATGAATGAATGAATGAATAAATAAATAAATAAATAATAATTAAAAAAAGAGGTTGTGTTGGTGAGGTAGGAGGAGGGAGGGTGTTTGGGGGAAACAGGAAGAAAGGGAAATAGAAACAAAATCTGCTTAGAACCAGCCTTTATCCTGTCAAAACAAGCCAGGCAGGGCTGCATACCAAGGCTGAGTTCCATACTGAAAGAAACTGGTGGAGAGATGGCTTAGCAGTTAAGCCTCCTGCCTGTAAAAGCCAAAGGATCCAGGTTCGATTCCCTAGGACCCACCTAAGCCAGGTGCACAAGGTGGTGCATGCATCTGGAGTTTTCAGTGCTGGAGGCCCTGGTGTGCCAATTCTCTCTATCTCTTTCAAATAAATAAATTAGTTTAAAAATTAAAAAAATGAAACTGCTAGAAGTAGAGTCATGGGGCTGGGGAATGGCTCAGCGGTTAGCAGTGTTTGCTTGCAAATCCTCCTGACCCGGGTTCAATTCTTAACACTCACAGAAATTCTAATGCTATTGTGATCCCATGGGAGGTGAAGCCAGCTAATCTGATCTAGCAGCAGCAAGAGCCTTGTTTCAGAGAATTTGGGACACATACATCTTGATGTTGTCCTATCACCTCTACACGTGCATCATGGAATGCACACGTGTGTACACATGCATGTACATACCACATACAAATTAATAAAAGCTTAAAAACAGCCATGTTCCACATTTAGATGTTCCACTCATTGGCAGATTGCATGTATGAAATTGTTCCCTTAGAGCTGAACAGTTTCTGTGTCGTAGTTGATGCAGTCATCAAGTAGTTGTAGTTTCAGGCAATCTTGGGTTTGTGGGAATGCTGATGTGAGCAAACACACTGCATCACCAGTTGAATACATGTGTAGCACGTCTGGTGGTAATACTTGATAATGGTATTAAAGAACACTGCTACTGGTCTGTATGTTTTCTGTTTTTACATTTTAAAAATTATTTATTTATTTATTTGCAAGCAAAGAGAAAGAGAATATGAGAATAGGTGTGACAGGGCCTCCAGCCACTGCAAATGAACTCTAGATACGTATGCCACTTTATGTATCTGGCTTTACATGGGTACTAGGGAATCAGTCCTGGGTCATTAGGCTCTGTAGGCAAATGCCTTAACTGCTGGGCCATCTCTCCAACCCTCTGGAGTTGACTTTTTGATATATCATGTTTTTGTAGTTTTCGAGACATTGTCTTATATAATGCCCTGCCTGGCCTTGTACTCAGTATGCAGTCCTTGTTGGCCTTGAGCAACACCAGCAGTAGTTTCCCCGCCCCCAGCATGTAGGGTCTTGATCTAGCACAGGCTGACCAAGAATTCACTGTTGGGGGTGGGGAGGGAGGGAATTAACACGGGACTTTTTTATAATCATGGAAAATGCTGATAAAAATTAAAAAAAATAAAAAGAATTCACTGTTCATTCTCAGGGTAGTCTTGAGCTCATGGCAATCCCCCATCGTCTCCTTCCTGAGTGCTGGGATTAAAGACGTGTGCCACCACACCAGGCACACATTTACGCTTAAAATTACTACTATAAGGCGGGCGTGGTTACACACACCTTTAATTTAATCCCAGTACTCGGAAGGGAGAAGTAGGATTGCTGTAAATTCGAGGCCAGCCTGGGAGTAGAGTGAGTTCCATGTCAGCCTGGCATACAATGAGACCCTTTCTCAGAAAAATAAAAAACAAACAAACAAATAAAATTGCTAGTATAACCTGTATGAGGATAAGGGATAACTGAGTAGATAGGGAAAAATTACTAGTATATACCAACATAACATCTTTCTGCTTAGTTTTGTTTGTGTACTATCTTTCAGGTCTTTATTATTATTACTATTATTTTATTTATTTACTTATTTTTGGTTTTTCAAGGTAGCGTCTCACTGTAGCCCAGGGTCTGACCTGGAATTCGCTATGGAGTCTCAGGGTGGCCTCGAGCTCATGGCAATCCTCCTACTTCTGCCTCCCAAGTACTGGGATTCAAGGCGTGCGCCACCATGCCTGGCAGGTCTTTATTATTTTTATGTATGTGTGCCATGGTACATGTGTGGAGGTTAGAGAACAACTTTGAGGTGTTTATATTCCATCTTCTTTGTGACAGGGTTTCATGCTACTGCAAATGATCTGCCAAACTGCAAAAGAACTTCAGACTAGCTGCCCATGAGCTTTGGATCCCCTGGCTCTGCCTGCTGTTGTTGTAGGTGCCTTGGGGTCACGGGCGCATGCACCACTTGTGTGTGGCTTTACGTGGGTGTTGGGGATTGAACCCTAGCTGGCAGGTTTTACAAGCAGGTGCCTTTAGCTCCAGCACTATCTCCCAAGCACTCTTTTTTTTTTTTTTTTTTTTTTTTTGGTATTTTGATACAAAGGCTTATATATTCCAGGTTGGCCTCATATTGGCTGTGTAACTAAGGATGACCTTGAACTCCTGATTCGCCTGCCTATACCTGCCAACTACTGGGATTATAGAACAGTTTATAAGTTTTAAATTGTGAGCCTTTTTAGGAAGTGTGACGAGATCTTCCCCATCCACCTTTGTGGCCCAGGACATGAATCATCTCCTTGTCCAGCATATTCATATTATATGTACACTCTGCTCTTAGGCACTTAACAGTGTGCCTTATGAGGTAGCATTGCTTATGTTGACTCATAGTCATGTCACCATGTCTACATAATTCAGTTCATCTCCTCTGTAAACATGGGCATGTTGCCATCTCACATCCTCATCACAAGATGGTTGAGTACAATTAGATAATTTCTTAGAGACTGCATTTGAGATGTTCCATGGAGTAATGGTTAACACTCTGGATTTTGAAACCAGAGAGACCATATTCATACAACTTTTATTATAGAATGTGGCTATATTTGTTCAGTTTTATTAAGTAGTTGCTAATGTTTAACTGTAGCTAAGTTAAAACTAAGCTTTAGGTTAAGTGTGTAAGTGTAGAACAAAGCACAGCTTTGTGCAGTTCAGTACCACACATTGTCTTAGGCATCGATGGGGTGTTGGCAAGTATGCTCTGGTGGTAAGAGTCGTTTACTTGTGCATGTCCATCTAATATATTCTCTTGTCTCTCCTCTTTACCTCCTTTTCCATTTTTGGACTGCCATATTTTCTTTTCCTATGGGTTTGAAATGTGTACCCCTCACCTGCAAATGAACTTACTGAATATTACTGTTTCTGTTTGCAGGCAAGCATGTAAATTGTTTGGTGACTGTGAGGTCCTGTTTTAGTCTGTTTGTTGTTCTGTTTTGTTTTTTTGTTTTTGTTTTTTTGAGGTAGGGTCTCACTCACTCTAGCCCAGGCTGATCTGGAATTAACTATGTAGTCTCATGGTGGCTTCGAACTCATGGCATTCCTCCTACTTCTGCCTCCCGAGTGCTGGGATTAAAGGCGTGCATCACCACGCCCGGCCCACATGTTCCTTTTTCAGTCTCTATCTTCCCTTCCTCCCTTTCTTTTCCCTCTGAAGTAGGATCTCACGCTATCTCAAGCTGACCTGGAATTCACTATATAGTCTCAGGGTGGCATCAAACTCGAGGTGGTCCTCCTACCTCTGCCTCCCAAGTGCTGGAATTAAAGGCATGAGCAGGAGGGAGGGAGGGAGGGGAAGAGAATGGGTGTGCCAGAGCCTCCAACCACTGCAAAGAAACTATAGAGACATGTGCCACTTTGTGCACGTGGCTTATGTGGGTCCTGGGGAATGAGAGGGAGGGGGGAAGAGGGGAAGAGAATGGGTGTGCCAGGGCCTCCAGCCACTGCAAACAAACTAGACATGTGCCACTTTGTGCATGTGGCTTACGTGGGTCCTGGGGAATCAGACCTGGGTCTTTTGGCTTTGCAGGCAAGTAT
This sequence comes from Jaculus jaculus, assembly GCF_020740685.1. Lineage (NCBI taxonomy): Eukaryota > Metazoa > Chordata > Mammalia > Rodentia > Dipodidae > Jaculus > Jaculus jaculus. Next base: position 69,488,233 of record NC_059106.1, on the reverse strand, counting down.
CTTAACCACTATACCATCTTTCCAGCCCTCAACCGTTCATTTCTTCTGAGCCCTTAAATAAGAGATGCTGACTCTGGGTAGTAGTAGGCAAGGCTTATGAGGAAGCATGGTTGGCGTGTTCTTGTCAGGGATGCAGGAAGTGGGACACTCTGGGTAGAGAAAGCCACTTTCTGTGGTGATGATTTCTTTAGCTCCCTGATGGAGTTCTCTTTGATTTGATTTGCTTTATTTTCACTTCTTCTGTTTTGGTTTATTTTTATTTATTGATTTGAGAAAGACAGAGAGAGAAAGAGGCAGAGAGAGAGAGAAAGAGAGAGAATGGGCGCGCCAGGGCTTCCAGCCACTGCAAACGAATTCCAGACGCGTGTGCCCCCTTGTGCATCTGGCTAATGTGGGTCCTGGGGAATCGAGCCTCGAACCGGGGTCCTTAGGCTTCACAGGCAAGCGCTTAACCACTACGCCATCTCTCCAGCCCACTTCTGTTTTAAAGTTAGAGGTACCATAGAACTGAGTTCTACTTGTATCTTAGAATCTTAACATATAGGAGTGATCACTGTAATATGACTCGTTTTTCATTTTAAGAACAGCAACTTCCTGACTGTTGCCTAAGAATAATAGCTATCATTGCCAATTAGTTTCATTTACTTCTGGTAAGTTTTATATAGTTCTCCGTAAGTTAGTAAATTGTATATGAGTATTGGTGGTGTTTGGTATTATTATGAATATATACATAATTACCTTTCTCATAGTGATAAATGTTAGGTGGGGAAGTAATTTATCTCTGAAATTTTGGTTTGGAAACATTAGCTTGGAGCCACTTTTCTTTGCCCTAAATTTTGTTTTATTCTATTTGGAAGTGTTTTTGTTCATGTTACTATGTGTTTATGCAGTTTGGTTAGAAAATAACAGCTCCTGAGGCATTAGGGAGAGATTATCCAAAAATAGGATTGAAGGACTTGAGAATAATGTTACTTTTCTCTTTTTTTTCTTTTTCTTTTTCAGTTTGAACAAAAAAGTGGTGCAGCTTTCGATGAAATTGTAGAGAACTGTAAGTACCACTTGAGAAAAAAAAGTCATCTTTTGATTAGATAAAGTAGTCATTAAAGTGTTTGGTTAGTGCTAAATTATGTGATGGTCCAATTTAGCCTGAATTTCAACATTTTTTGTAAGTACTTTCAGCAAGTTAAGTTGAATTGTTAGATTCATATTTTTTGTTTTTCAATAAATACTCTGACAGTTTTCAGTGTTTTGAAATTAAGCAATATTATATGCCAGTGTGAATCATATTAGAATAATGTACTTAGCATTTTTAAAAGTTTTTTCTTTATTTGCATATAGTCTCTTTTTAAAGATTCTGTGTGATAGCATTTAAAAATAATTTTAATGGTTATAAAAGTAATACATTCAATTTACAGCATAGGAATGGAAAGTAAAAAGTGTATTTGTCAGCCGGGCGTGGTGGCGCATGCCTTTAATCCCAGCACTTGGGAGGCAGAGGTAGGAGGATTGCCATGAGTTCAAGGCCACCCTGAGATGACAGAGTTAATTCCAGGTCAGCCTGGACCAGAGTGAGACCCTACCTCGAAAGACCAAAAAAAAAAAAAAAAAAAAAACCCAAAACCAAAAAACAATGTATTTGTCATTACCATTTTCAAAAGATAATACTTTAGAAGTTTTATATATATCTTTCCAGACTTTTTCTATGAATATATTGCATATTTAAGGTATATGGAGATTTGTATACATGTATAGGAATCATGAATGCTATTTCTACTTTTTTCATTCAATGGCAGAGACATTTTTCTGTGTCAGTGTGTGTGTGCAGATGTATTATCATATGAATCCTTTTAGTGATTACCATTCTATTGTATGGCTGTACTATACTCAGCTGTTGTTTTTAAATAATTTTCGATCTTTCGTTATTATAAATAGCACTGAATTTATTTTCCTAGACTTCATCTTTGTATACTTGTTGAAGCATTTCTGTTGGGTGAGTTCTAATAATAGGATTGGTGAATTATTTAGAGGATGTTTGTGTACTTGTTTAAGGATGATAATTTTTGTTTGTTTGTTTTGTTTTTCAAGGTAAGATCTTGCTGTAGCCCAGGATTACCTAGAATTCGCTATGTAGTCTCAGGCTGTCTTCAAATTTGCAGCAGCCCTTCTTCTACCTCTGCCTCCTGAGTGCTGGGTTTAAGGGCCTGTGCCACCACACCCAGCCATTTATTTATTGTGGTTTGTGTATGAGTGTCCTCATGTGGAGGTCAGGAGACAGCTTTTAGGTTAGTCTTCACTTTCTACTTAGTTTTAGACATTGTCTTTTTCGTCATTGCTGTTTATGAGCTTCTGGAAAATTCTCCTGTTCTTCCTTTCTCAGGAGATATATTGGGATGACTGAGGCCTGTCTTTTTATATGGGGCTTGGGAGTCTGAAATAAGATACTCAGAGTTGTCTGAGAAGCACTTCATCCACTGACCTATCGCTCCAGCTCCTTGTTTAGAACTCTTTGTTGTTTGTTTGTTTGTTTGTTTGTTTTTTCAGGCAGGGTTTCACTCTAGCCCAGGCTAGCTTCAAACTCTGCAGTCCTCCTACCTCAGCCTCACACGTTCCCATCGTGTCAACTTATTTGGAATGCTTAAGGGAATTGTGTATTTCTTTTTTCTTTACATTTACTTACAGTAATAGGACTTGGGTACTTTCTTATAGGAATTAGTTTGGTAATTTTTTGGGCGGTTAACTATTTTTTTCTGTTATTTGATGTTGAGAGATTACTAGTTTTTTGATCTTCAGTGGATTTGAATGTCTTGTTTCTTGCAAGTAATCAAGTAGTTAAGAAGCAGCTTTTTATCTTACTGTGCTTATTTATTTATTTATTGTAATGGGGATTGAACTCAGGGACTAATACATGCTAGGCCAGTGTTGTACTATTGAGCAAACATCACTCAAACCCTAGAGGAAACATTGTGGGTATTTCACAGAATGTAAAGGAGAATTAAAGAAGAAATATCTTCTTTTTTAAATTAAAAAAATATTTTTATTATTTTTTTAAGCAATAGGATTTAAAAAAATAATTAACAACTTCCATGATTGTAAACAATATCCCATGGTAATTCCCTCCCTCCCCCCCACTTTTCCTTTGAAACTCCAATCTCCATCATATCCCCTCCCCCTCTCAATCAGTTTCTCTTTTATTTTGATGTCATGATCTTTTCCTCCTATTATGAGGGTCTTGTGTGGGTTGTGTCAGATACTGTGAAGTCATGGATATCCAGGCCATTTTGTTTCTGGAGGAGAACATTATAAGGAGTCCTACCCTTCCTGTGGCTCTTACATTCTTTCTGCTACCTCTTCCACCTTGGAAGATAAGATAGAGATATTTCAGTGCTGAGCACTCCTCTGTCACTTCTTCTCAGCACCATGGTGCCTTCTGAGTCATCCCAAGGTCACTGCCATCTGAAAGGAGAAGCTTCTCTAACCAAAAGTGAGAGTAGCATTAATGTATTGGTCTGAACATTAAGAGAAGTGCTTACTGGGCAGTTGGATGAACATAGTACATACATTTAGCCAGACAGCAGCAGATGTTGTACCCCTAGGGCTCATGACTACCCCTGTTGTAGGTTTTCAGTATCAAGGATATATTCCCTCCCATGGAGCAGGCCTCCAGTCCAATTGGAGGGCAGTTAGTTTCCATCATGATAGATGTGCCACTATTGCAGTTGGTTTCCCCCAAACAGACGTGCCACTATTGCACCTGTTGGCTCATTTGGCCTGATTGGCCAAATATAAAGCTTGCAGTGTCCACTGTGGAATATCTTCATTCATGATTTCTCTCTCTTCCATTGAACTGCATGCAGTGTGGCTTCTTCCAGCTTTCTGTCAGCTGGTCTACATGAAAGAGGTTTTCAGCTCAGTTCTAGCAGGATTTCTCAGTGATCTTGCAGCCCAAGTATGTGGAGTCTTCAGCAATAGGGTCTTACCATCTATTCCTGGTGGGAAACCAAGTGCCTTGACAATGGCCTATAATGTTTTGGGGCATCAGGGACCTGCACGGCCAACAACTCACTGGAAGGTATCCCATCCCTGGCGCTGAAAATTTTCTAGCAACAATCTATAGCTTCTGAGTGTTCCATTTTCCAAAAAAGTAGGGTTCCATATGACTTATTTATATCCTCTTAGATTTTGATTAGCCCTCCCTCCATCTTTCTGTTACTCAGTCTCTTCCCCTGACCTCACTTAGGCCTTTTCACCCCCATTAATCTGTTCTTCTACTTATATATATACTATACCATCCTATTAAGTCCCCCCTCCCTTCCTTTCTATTCCCTTTATATCTCCTTTCTAGCTTATTGGCCTCTGCTACTGAGTTTTCTTCCTACTCACACCTTCCCCCTTCCCTTTCCCTTTTCTTCCCCTCCCTGTTTCTGTTTCTCTTTCTCTTTCTCTTTGAGGCAGGGTATCACTGTAGCCCAGGCTGGCCTGGAACTTGCTCTGTAGCTCCAGACTAGCCTTGTTTTCACTAAGATCCTCCTACCTCAGCCTACTGCGTGCTGGGTCTAGAGGTATGTGCCATCATACCTGACTGGATTACTTTTATCAATTACTTTATTTATTTGACAGAGAGAGAAAGAGACATAGAGAGATAAAGAGAGAATGGGAGTACCAGGTCCTCCAGCAACTGTAGACAAATTCCACATGTATGTGCTATCTTGTGTATCTGGGTTATATGGATTCTGGGGAATTGAACCTGGATTCTTAGGCTTCACAGGCAAACACTTTAACTGCTAACCCATCTCTCCAGTCCTACTTCTATATAATATGTTAAAATTTTTCTCTCTTGAAATTTTTTTCCCCCTGAGGTAGGGTCTCACTTTCTAGCCCAGGCTGACCTGGAATTCACTATGTAGTCTTAGTGTGGCCTCAAACTCATGGCAATCCTCTTACCTCTGTCTTGCAAGTGCTAGATTTAAAGGTGTATACCACCATACCCAGGTTGAAAAAATTTTTTGTTGTTTTTGTTTTTTTGAGGTAGGGTCTCATTGTAGCTCAGACTGACTTAGAACTCAGTCTGTAGTCTGAGGGTAGCCTCAAATGCACAGCAGTCTTCCTACCTCTGCCTCCTGAGTGCTGGGAATAAAGGCATTCACCACCTTGCCCGGCTTTGAACATTTTTAACATAATTTTTGCTCTTTGCTTATGTGTGTGTAATGTGGTAGTGTGATAAATGCTCATGCTGTGCCCTGTGTGCTCATCTATATGGTGTGGTGTGTTTGCCTGTGGTGTCTGGAGTGGAACATCAGGTTTGACACTATGTGTAGTGTCTGTGGTGTAGTCTGTGCATATGTTGTGTGCAGATGCATATGCCCAATATGAATGCAATCGGGGGCTAGGGGAGAGTGTCAGGCATCCTCTTCTGTTGCTCTTTTGCCTCTTGTCTTTGTGTCAGGGCCTCTCACTGAACTTGGAGTTTGCTGATTCTTTTTTTTTTTTTTTTTTAATTTTTATTAACATTTTCCATGATTATAAAATATATCCCATGGTAATTCCCTCCCTCCCCACCCCCACACTTTCCCGTTTGAAATTCCATTCTCAATCATGTTACCTCCCCATTACAATCATTGTAATTACATATATACAATATCAACCTATTAAGTATCCTCCTCCCTTCCTTTCTCCACCCTTTATGTCTCCTTTTCAACTTACTGGCCTCTGCTACTAAGTATTTTCATTCTCACACAGAAGCCCAGTCATCTGTAGCTAGGATCCCCATATGAGGGAGAACATGTGGCGCTTGGCTTTCTGGGCCTGGGTTACCTGACTTAGTATAATACTTTCCAAGTCCATCCATTTTTCTGCAAATTTCATAACTTCATTTTTCTTTACCGCTGAGTAGAACTCCATTGTATAAATGTACCACATCTTCATTATCCACTCATCTGTTGAGGGACATCTAGGCTGGTTCCATTTCCCAGCTATTATAAATTGAGCAGGAGTTTGCTGATTCTTGATTAGACTCAGCAAGCCCCGCTGTCCTCGTGTCTGTGCCCCACTCAGTGGTGGGCTAAGTCTTGTGTGGCCATGCCTAGTATTCTATGTGGTGCTTGGGAATGGAAATAGAACTCAGTTCCTGAAGCTTGTTCAGCAAGTACTCTCTACTTCTCTGAGGTAGGGTCTCGCTCTAGCTCAGGCTGACCTGGAACTCACTGTGCAGTCTCAGGGTGGCCTTGAACTCATGGCAGTCCTCCTACCTCTGCCTCCTAAGTGCTGGGATTAAAGGTGTGTGCCACCACACCTGGCTAAGTACTCTTTAAAAAAATTATTTATTTATTCATTTACAAGTGGTGAGAGAGAGGAGAGACAGAGAGATAGAAGATAATGGGCACATCAGGGCCTTCAGCTGTTGTAAATGAACTCCAGATGCATGTGCCACTGTGCATCTGGCTTTATGTAGGTACTGGGGAATTGTACTTGGGTAGTTAGGCTTTGGAAGCAAGTTTTTTGGCCACTGAGCCGTCTATCCAGCCCCAGAACTTCTGTTTGTTTTGTTTGTGAGGTGGAGTCTCACTCTATCTCAGGCTGGCCTGGAACTCACAGTGGTCTTCCTACCTCTGCCTCCTCAGTGCTGGGATTAAAGGTGTGTGCCACCATGCCTGGCTCAGTAAGTACTCTTACCCTCTGAGCCATCTTCCATTTCCCTAGCCCTCTATGTCATTTGAAAGTAGGCTGAAATCATGTATTGAAAAATAAGCATAGGGGGCTGGAGAATAGGCTCAGTGGATAAGCTACTTGCCTACAAAGCCTAACAACCTGGGTTTAATTCCCAGTATCCACGTAAAGCCAGATACACAAAGTGGTGCATGAATCTGGCGTTCATTTGCAGCAGCTGGAGGCCCTGGAATGCCCATTATCTGTCTCTCTTTTCTTGTGTGTATGTGTTTTTGTGTTTGTAAAGAAAGCAAGAAAAATATTTAAGACAAAAAGAAATTAACCATGAATCAAAATATTAAGCAGGAGCAGGCCCTTTGTTCTGCCTTCCTGATTGAATGCTCCCGGGTCCCGAACTCCTGCATCCCTTGCTCTAGAGGAGCACATGAAAGTAGAAAGCTAATGAGACCCGAGGCGATAAACTACTTCAACCAAGCTATAGTTGAAACCACAGAAGAATTGGGAAGAGGAGCAAGAGTGCTGCTTCCATGGTAAACCTGGCAGTAAGTGCCCGGGTGAAGGAGACAAGACACTGAGGATACTCAACACTTACCAAAGCAGAGATCTGGAAGCTCCTAAGAGCTCATCACTGAAGTAGACTGAAAACTCATCCACCACAGCTCAGGGAATTTTGCGGAAGAGTGGGTGGGAAGATTATAAGAGCCACAGGTTGAAATGTCATGCCCAGAGGCTCTGCCTCCCCTCAAAAAATAACTGACTACTGCTCCCACAATGCATAATTTACAATCCCAGCAGGGAATACCAACAACCCCACTGAAGAGGATTCCCAGCAGAATGGGGGCTGGTAGAAAGGAAAAGAAGGTACTAACACGTGATGTATCCATATAAAATATGTTGTTAGTAATATAAATAAAAATATTAAGCAGTTATTCTCTATTTTTATTTATTTATTGGAGAGTGAAAGTGGGACAGAGAGTAAGTGTGGATGGGCCAGATGGGCCAGGACCTCCAGCCACTGCAAACTGAACTCTCGAACTTGGAAGGTGGAGTCAGGAAGAGGACTAGGAGTTTGAAAGTCATCCTCAGCTCCATTAGTGAGCTACAGGGTATCCAGGACCTACATGAGACCCTACTGCCCAGAAAGAAAGAAAAAGGCAAAGTAAGACAAACTGGAAATAAACACACATAAGATTTTTATTACAAATGCTGCATGCAACTAGTAGAATAAAGGTCTTTTGTCTCTTCTGGTAGTTTAAAAAAATTATATATAAAAACTAATACTACAGACTTAGAGGCAGAGAAATGATTAACTTGGAGCAGACTGACCCCCATACATGACAGGATTCAAGCAGATAGACACCTATCCGTGAATGGTAAGACAGGTTTCATAGATAGTACTCAGGAAGGCTCGAGTACTATGTAAAGGTGAGCATTCAGGGCCTCCCACTTTGTTGTAAGATCCATGTCCAGAGCAAAAGAGGTTGGTTCTATTTCAGCTTGGTGCTTCAGAATGACCACTGCAGCTGTAGTCCTTCCCTGTGCTTATGGCACACAGCTACCAATACCAAGAGCTTCAAATATTTGCTTTGGAGGTTAAGTTCTGCCCTTTTGGATTATAACCTTTTTGATAACTTTCAACAAAATTATGGAATCTTCTAATTATTGGTGCTTATAAACTGGTTGAACTTAATCCCATCTGAGAAACTTTTCTTTTAAAAGTTAGATTTGTAAATGGAAAACGGTGAGTTGACTATCAAAGATAAATATTGATGGGCTAGAGAGATGGCTTGTCACTTAAGTTGCTTGCCTGCAAAGGCAAAGGACCCAGGTTCAATTCCCCAATACCCATGTAAAGCCAGATGCACAAGGTGGCACATGCATCTGAAGTTCATTTGCAGTGGCTAGAGGCCCTGGCATGCCCATTCTCTATTTCCCTTTTTTCTCAAATAAATAAAATATTAAAAATTTATATAAAAAGATGAGTGTTTACAATAGAAAGACAAAGATGGCTTCTGTGCAGGTGAAGATAAAGTAGGGTTATCTAACTTGTAGTTCACTTGTCAGGAGACTATGTTGCTAATTTTCAAGGTATATTATGCTGCAGGAAGTGATGGATGCTGTGCCTTGTTTATTTAAAAAATTACCTATTTTTTGGCTTAAAATTGTTTTCAGGCAGCATCTCATATAGCCCAAGGTGACTTTAAACTTTTGATCTTCCTGCCTTCCCACCTCCTGAGTGCTAGGATTATAGGTCTTTGCTACCATACCCAGTTTATGGGATGCTGGGGATTGATCTCAGGGCTTCATGCATGCTAGGCAGAGATAGAATCAATGGAGCTACATCCCCAGCCTTTTTTTTTTTTTTTTTTTTGGCTGAGTAGTTTGTTTTGTAGCACTGAGAATTAGACCCAAGGCCTTGGGCATGCTAGGCAGGTGTTCTCCCAACTGAATTGCATTTCAGCAATTTTTGGCTTTGTGAGACAGGCTTTGTATAGCTCAGGTGGGTCTGTAACTCACCATGTAGCCCAGCCCAGTCTACCCTTCCTGCTTCAGCTTCTTGGGTGTAGGAATTCCAGACAGTGAGCCACCATGCCTGACAGAAATTTATGTTTCTTATTACTCAAGAAGCCTAATTAATACAGAGCTGAAGAGCTTTCAGTATCATATTCTTTATTCATGACTGCCATATTTATGGCAGCCTTGTATTCTAGGATGACTGATGGCAGCCTAGGATGGGGTAGGAAGGAGAGCAAATAGCTATATCTTAACAAAATCAGCTAGTTTTGTAGTGGGACTTGCTGTGTAGCCCAGCCGGGCCTCAGATTTCTCATGACAGTCTCAGCCTCATCAGTATTGGTGTTCCTGGTGTGTGCTGCCACCACCACCCTCCCCTGCCCCATTTGAATTGAGCTTCTTCAGTTTCTTAAAAAGTCTTTTTTTTCTGGAGCATACTTCTTTAATCCCAGCAGAGGTAGGAGGATCACTGTGAGTTCAAGGCCACCCTGAGACTACATAGTGAATTGCAGGTCAGCCCAGCTAGTTTGAGACTCTACCTTGAAAAAACAAACAGTTTTTTTCTGGAAACTACTTGAATACTTAGGTTTATCTCTCACTGGCTAATAGCTTCAGAGAAAACTGGAAATTGTACTCCATTTGGTGAGTCTTCATGCCAAGAATAAAATTGAGGATACCTTACTTGTTGAGGAAAGGAGGGAGACTCTGGAGATGAAAATACTATGTGTTTTTACTAAGAGGGTGTAGTAATGTCATTTAACTTTTAAGTGATGGAATTGGTGTTTGTAGCAAAACTCTTTCTTTTATATTATTTATTTAAAACTATTTATATATTTATTTGTATATTCTCAAGTGCCAGGGTCTCTTGATGCAGAAAAATACCATACTAACTTTATGTGGATATAGATCAGCAGGCTTTGCAAGCAGACTTTTTTAAAAATAATTTTTGTTTATTTTTATTTATTTATTTGAGAGTGACAGATAAAGAGGCAGAGAGATCGAGAATTGGCATATCAGGGCCTCCAGCCAGTTGAAATAAACTCCACATGCATGCACCCCCTTGTGCATCTGGCTTACGTGGGTCCTGGAGAATCAAGCCTCAAACTATGGTCCTTAGGATTCACAGGCAAGCACTTAACTGCTAAGCCATCTCTCCAGACCCGTAAGCAGACATTTTAAAGTGTTGAGCCAATTTCCTGGCTCCTCTCTTAAATCTTCTATCATGGTTTTTTTTTTTTTGTTTTTTTTTCCAAGATAGGGTCCCACTCTAGCTCAGAGCTGACCTGGAAATTCACTATGCAATCTTAGGGTGGCCTCGAACTCATGGCAGTCCTCCTACCTTTGCCTCCAGAGTGCCACCATGCCTGGCTGGTTTTTGGTTTTGCTTCTGGATTTTTTTTTTTCCCCATTTGATAATTTCATGTGTATTTAGTGCTTTTTTTTGTTGTTGTTTTGGTTTTTTAAGGTAGGGTCTCTCTCTAGCCCAAGCTGCCCTGGAATTCACAATGTAGTCTTAGGGTGGCCTCGAACTCACAGTGATCCTACTACCTCCCATATTACTTCTCTCTTCCCATTCTACTTTTTCCATTTAGTCCCCTCCCCTTTCCTACTTTAATGCACCTCCCATATATGTATATGTCTGTCTGTATGTATATGTATGTGTATATATATATATTTTTTGTTGTTGTTGTTGTTTTTGGTTTTTCGAGGTAGGGTGATTCTGCCTCCCGAGTGCTGGGATTAAAGGTGTGAGCCACCACTCCCAGCTTTTTTATACATACATACATACATTTATTATATACATTTATTTTATACATACATACATACATTTATTTTTATACATACATACATACATTTATCCGAGGTAGGATCTCACTGTAGCTCAGGCTGATCTGGAATTCACTATGTATTCTCAGGGTGGCCTTGAACACTCGGCGATCCTCCTACCTCTGCCTCCTGAGTGCTGGGATTAAAGGTGTGCGCCACCATGCCTGGCTTTATATATATATTTTTGAAATAGGGTTTTGCTATAGCCCAGGCTGACCTGAAATTCACTGTGAAGTCTCAGACTGGCCTCGATCTCATTGTGATCCTCCTACCTCTGCCAGGATTAAAAGTGTGTGCCACCATGCCTGGCAATATATATATACATACATACATACATACATACTTGTTTAAGGACTGGTCTCAGACTTAGGATATTCTTAAACTCACCATGTGGCCAAGGCTGTACTTAAACTTCAGATCCTCCTACCTCTAACTCCCAAGTGCTGGGATTATAGGCATGAGCCTCCATGCCAAGGTCAAGTTCTTTTTTGTGTGGTTCCCCCATTTTTCTTTTTCAGGATAGGGTCTCACTCTAGCCCAGTCTGACCTGGAATTCCCTATGTAGTCTCAGGGTGGCCTTGAACTCATGGCAGTCCTACTTCCTGTGACTCCCAAGTGCTGGGGTTAAAGGTGTGTGTCGCCATGCCTGACTTCATTTTTTAAAATATTTTATTTTTATTTTTTTTATTGGAGAGAGAGGAGAGAGAAAGAAGCAGATAGAGAATGGGCATGCCAGGGCCTCCAGCCATTGCAAATGAACTCCAGATGCATGCGCCCCCTTCTGCATCTGGCTTACGTGGGTTCTGGGGAGTTAAACCTGGGTCCTTTGGCTTTGCAGGCAAATGCCTTAACTGCTAAGCCATCTCTCCAGCCCTCAGCTCCATTTAAAAAAAAAATTAAATTAACTTATTTTGGAAGCAGAGTGAGAGAGGCAGAGGGAGACACACGGGGGGTGGGGGTGGGTAGAGAATGAATGAATGAATGAATGTAGGTGCACCAAAGCCTCCAGCCTCTGCGAATAACTCCAGATACATGTACTATCTTGTGCATCTAGCTTTACATACTACGGAGTCTCAGGGTAACCTCGAATTGAATTGGGTCATTGGCTTTGTAGAGTGCCTTAACTATTGAATCATCTCTCCACCCCTCATTTTTTTAAGCCTTTATTTTTATTTTTATTCTTTTTGGTTTTTTGAGGTGGGGTCTCACCCAGGCTGACCTGGAATTCACTACGGAGTCTCAGGGTGGCCTCGAACTCATGGCGATCCTCCTACCTCTGCCTCCCGAGTGCTGGGATTACAGGCGTGCGCCACCACACTCGGCTTATTTTTATTTTTTTATTTTTATTTTTCAAGGTAGAGTCTCATTCGAGCTCAAGCTGACCTGGAATTGACTACATATACTCTCAGGCTGGACTTGAACTCACAGCAATCCTCCTACCTCAGCTTACCATGTGCTGGGACATGACTACCATGTCTGGCCTAAGATTTTTTTTTTAATTACTAATTTTTGTTTTTATTTCAATTTATTTATTTGAGAGCAACAGACAAAGAAACAGAAAGAGAGAGTGCATCAGAGCCTCCAGCCACTGTGAACAAACTCCAGATTCATGTGCCACCTTGTGCATCTGGTTTATATGGGTACTGGGGAATCAAGCTTTGAACCAAGGTCCTTAGGCTTCACAGGCAAGCACTTACTTAACCATTAAGCCATCTCTCCAGCCCATAAATTGTTTTTTTAAGAATAATTTTTTTGCTGGGCGTGATGGCGCACGCCTTTAATCCCAGCACTCGGGAGGCAGAGGTAGGAGGATCGCCGTGAGTTCGAGGTCACCCTGAGACTCCGTAGTGAATTCGATGTCAGTCTGGGCTAGAGTGAGACCCCACCTCAAAAAAACAAAAATCAAAACAAAACCAAAAATAAAGAATAATTTTTTACAAGAAAGAAAATTTGCACACCAGGGCTTCCAGCCACTTCATTCGAACTCCAGATGCATCCACCATCTTGTCCACACTTACAACTTTGCATGCTTAACATCACTTGTGTGTCTGGCTTCCGTGGTATTTGGAGAGTCCAGCATGGGTCCTTAGGCTCCACAGGTGAGTGTCTTAACTGCCATTTTTCTAACCCTAAAATATTTTGTAGTTTTTTTTTTTTTTTTCGAGGTAGGGTCTTGTTCTAGCCTAGGCTGAACTGGAATTCACTCTGTAGTCTCAGGGTGGCCTCGAACTCACAGCAATCCTCCCTATCTCTGCCTCCAGGTGCTGGGGTTAAAGATATGTGCCACCATGCCCGGCTGAATACTTTCTTTCTTTTTTTTGGTTTTTCGAGGTAGGACTCACACTGGCCCAGACTGACCTGGTATTCACTGTGGAGTCTCAGGGTAGCCTTGAACTCACAGCGATCCTCCTACCTCTGCCTCCTGAGTGCTGGGATTAAAGGCGTGCACCACCATGCCCAGCTCTGGCTGGATACTTTCATACGTGAATATATTGCAGATTGCTTGTATTCCTTTTGGGTGATGCTCATTTCTGCTTTTTTTTTGTTATTGTTTTTTTTTTTTTTGTTTTAGTTTTGCCAGGTAGGGTCTCACCCTAACCCAGGAATTCATTATGTAGTCTCAGTGTGGCCTTGAACTTACAGCAATCCTCTTACCTCTGCCTCCTGAGTGCTGGAACTAAAGGTGTGCACTACCATGCCCATCCTAAAAATGTTTTTTAATTATTCCTGTTCCTTTAAATATATATGCATCTATATTTATTTCCACAATGTACATGTATGTATGACTGCATCAGGATCTTTTGCTGTCAGACACATGCATTACTTGTTAGTTCCAGCTCTGTATGGATGGTAATGAGTTGAACCTGGGCTTGCAGACATTTCAAGCAAGTGCCTTTAACAGCTGAGCCATCTATCTCGCCCCAGTATCTGCTCTTAAAATTGTGCTATACTGAGAAGAGAGAGATGTTACCATTGACATACAAACTGATACTGATCATCTAGATCTACAAACATCCACACAGATGTCATGGAGCTGTGAAGATGGACTGACAATTAAAGGGGCCTTCTTGCAAAGCTTGCTGGCTTGGGTTTGATCCCAGCCTGCCCATGTAGCACGTGAAAGCTGGAATGGAAAAGTGGTACCAGTGTCCACTGTTTAATCACAATGACAAGAGGCCCTGGGGTACCCACGCACTTGCACATGCACACCACACACACATACAAATATTTAAAAAAATGTTGGTCATACTTAACATTCCTTAAAATAGTTCAGTGCAATTTTATGAACTTAACCTCTTTTTAAAAATTTTATTCATTTGCAAGCCAGAAGAGGGAGAATTGGTGCACCGGGGTCTCCAGCTGCTGCAGATGAACTCCCAGATGTATGTACTACTTTATGCATCTGGCTTTATATGGGTACTGGAGAATTGAACCCAGGTCATTAGGCTTGGCAGGCAAGTAACTTAACTGCTGAGCCATCTCTCCAGACCTTGAACATGTCTCTATTTCTGTTAAATGATTTATGTTCCTCAAAACCTGTGATTTCCTTAAACTGGTAGTTTACAGATGAATAATTGACATGATATCTCGCTGTTTTACTTTTGTGAAGGTGGGCAGGAAGATCAGTTACAAGCTAGATTGGGCTACACATTGTGCTTTGTGCCAGCTGTCCAGAGCAAATCAACAGGGGCTGCCTGGAAAGATGGCTTAGCTGCTAAGGTGCGTGCCTGCAAAGCCTAAGGACTCAGGTTTTGGTTGTTTACCCACATAAGCCAGATGCCTGAGGTAGAGCATGCATCTGGAGTTCCTTTGTGGTGTCTAGAGGCCCTGTCATAACCATATTCTCTTTTTCTCAAATAAATAAATAAATAAATAAATAAATAAATAAATAAATAAATAAATAAAATTATTTTAAAAAATACCCAAAGCAAGCCAGGTGTGGTAGCACACGCCTTTAATCTGAGCACTCGGGAGGCACAGGTAGGAGGACTGCTGTGAGTTCAAGGCCACCCTGAGACTACATAGTGAATTCCAGGTCAGGCTGGGGCTAGAGTAATACCCACTGTTGCAGTCCGGTTCACATTGCTGTAGAAATCACCCAACCAAGAGCAGCTTCTGGGAAAAAGATATTTATTTTGGCTTACAGGTTCAAGGGGAAGCTCCACGATGGCAGGGGAAAACGATGGCATGAGCTGAGGGTGGACATCACCCCCTGGCCAACAGAAGGTGGACCACAGCAACAGGAGGGTGTGCCAAACACTGGCAAGGGGAAACTGGCTATAAAGCCCATAAGCCCGCCCCCAACAATACACTCCCTACACTAGCCCTTAATCCCCAAATATCCATCAGCTGGGAACCTAGCATTCAGAACACCTAAGTTTATGGGGGACACCTGAATCAAACCACCACATTCCGCCCCTGGCCCCCATAAACTGATATCCATACATGATGTAAAATACAATGCATTCAGTCTGACTTTAAAAGTTCCCATAGTTTTTAAAAAAAAAAAAAAAAAAAGGGGCTGGAGAGATGGCTTAGCGGTTAAGCGCTTGCCTGTGAAGCCTAAGGACCCCGGTTCGAGGCTCAGTTCCCCAGGTCCCACATAGCCAGATGCACAAGGGGGCGCACACGTCTGGAGTTCGTTTGCAGTGGCTGGAAGCCCTGGCTCGCCCATTCTCTCTCTCTCCCTCTATCTGTCTTTCTCTCTGCCTGTCACTCTCAAAATAAATAAAAATGAACAAAATATTAAAAAAGAAAGTTCCCATAGTTTTTATCAATCTCAATGATGTTCATACATCCCCCATAGTCCAAGATCTTTTAACTGAGCCATAATACCAAAAAATAACCTCAAAATACCCATAATGGCACAGAATAAGTTTCACACTGCAAAAGATGGCATTGGGCATAGCAAAGAAACATTCAACCAATACAAGATTTAAAACAACCAGGGAAAATATCAAACTGTAGCTTCAAGTCCAGCAACTCTAACCAGTGACAAATCTTCAAGTCCAATAATTCTAACCAGCAATAAGTCTCTGGCATTCCAATTCCACCCCTCCAGCTAGGCTACTCACAGGGCTGGGAGACTTCATCGGGGCTGGCAGCTCCTCGGCAGCCATCTCGTGGTCCCGGTATCTCCACTGGGTCTCCACTGCAATCCACGGTTCATCCTCATGGCCCCATGGGGTCTCTATGCAGGCAACCAGCAAACCTGCTTCACACTGCCCATGGCCATTTCCAAAACACAAGACCATGTTGCAAACTCAATGACCCTCTTTCCAACATTTCTTATACTCCACGATACCAGGTAGGGTGCCAATTTGTTAATCCGGGGGGGGGGGGGGAGTAAAGGAGACTTTGAAGAACAAGACACTCCTTAAGGCCCCTTCAAAAGAATCTACATTCTTCTTGTTGCCCCAGTGCAGGTCAGCTGGCCCAATCTCAAAAATTGTAATCTCTCAGTTGCAGCTGAATGGGCAGCAGTTCACCCAAAGATTTTTCTTTCTGTGCCAAATCCCTCTGCTCACACCAGTTCATTTCTACGCAAAGCAACCCTGCACAACTTCTCAGGACATGGGCACAAGAGCAAGCTTCTCACACAAACTGCTAGCCCAGTCCAGGCAAAGCTCTTTCTCACCCTCATAAGCCAAACCTTACAGTCCATAGTTCTTACTGTATTCAGGTCTTGTGGCTCTGACCATAATAGTCCATCAAGTGGTACTTAGAACACTGCAAGGCATCTCTTAGGCCAAGGTTTCAACTCTTTCCACTTTCCTCTTGAAAATCAGCTCCAAAAGGCCAAAGCCACACAGTTAGGTGTCTAGCAGCAACCCCACTCCTGGTACCACTTTACTGTTGCAGTCCGGTTCACACTGCTGGTAGAAATCACCCAACCAAGAGCAGCTTCTGGGAAAAAGATATTTATTTTGGCTTACAGGTTCGAGGGGAAGCTCCACGATGGCAGGGGAAAACGATGGCATGAGCTGAGTGTGGACATCACCCCCTGGCCAACAGAAGGTGGACCACAGCAATAGGAGGGTGTGTCAAACACTGGCAAGGGGAAACTGGCTATAAAGCCCATAAGCCCACCCCCAACAATACACTCCCTGCACTAGCCCTTAATCCCCAAATATCCATCAGCTGGGAACCTAGCATTCAGAACACCTAAGTTTATGGGGGACACCTGAATCAAACCACCACACCTACCTTCAAAAACAAACAAACAAACAAACAACCCCCCCCAAAACCAAAGGGAAAAATAAGTTGAAATCAGAGCCTGAAATTTCTTTAGAGATACAATATTGATTGAAAATTGAAAAGCTGGGTGTGGTGGCTCATGCCTTTAATCCCAGCACTCAGGATGGAGAGAGGTAGGAGGGTCGCCCTAAGTTTGAGGCTACTCTGTGTCTACATAGTGAATTGCAGGTCTGCCTGGGCTAAAGTGCGACCCTACTTCAGAAAAAAAAATTGAAATGGTCCTATCTAAAAAACACTTGCCCATCCTCAAAAATGTTTCAATTTATTTAATAAGTACATTTTTTTTTGTACTACAAAGTAATTCCAGACATATGCGCCCCCTTGTGCATCTGGCTAATGTGGGTCTTTGGAAATTGAACCTAGGTCCTTTGGCTTTTGAGGCAAATGCCTCAACTGCTAAGTCATCCCTCCGGCCCTTGGTATGCATTTTTTTTAACAAGGCCTGGGTACTTTATTCATTTAATTTTTAAAACTTTATTTTTTTGTTTATTTTTATTTATTTATTTATTTGAGAGTGACAGGCAGAGAAAGAGGGAGAGAGAGAGGGAGAGAATGGGCACGCCAGGGCTTCCAGCCACTGCAAATGAACTCCAGATGCATGCGCCCCCTTGTGCATCTGGCTAATGTGGGTCCTGGGGAATTGAGCCTTGAACCAGGGTCCTTAGGCTTCACAGGCAAGCACTTAACCGCTAACCCATCTCTCCAGCCCGAAACTTTTATTTATTTATTTTGGTTTTTCAAGGTAGAGTCTCACTTTAGCCCAGGCTGTTCTAGAATTCACTATGTAGTCTCAGGGTGGCCTCAAACTCACAAGGATCCTCCTACCTCTCTGCCTGCCAAGTGTAGGGATTAAAGGTGTGCGCCACCACGCCGGCTTTGTTTTTTTTTGGGGGGGGGAGAGAGAGAATGGGTACACTAGGGCCTCCATCCACTGCAAATGAACTCCATTCACATGTTCCCCCTTGTGCATGTGGCTTATGTGGGTCCTGGGGAATCAAACCAAGGTCCTTTGGCTTTTCAGGCAAATGCCTTCACTGCTAAGCCATCTCTCCAGCCCTCATTTCATTTTTATTTTGATCTTTAAAAGGTACACAGTGTCACCTTCACTTCATTCTGTTGACCACAGGTCACTCATAAGCTCACCCAGATTTAGGAGAAGAGAATGAAATTCCCACCATGCCTGACTTTGAATTGTCTTTTTCTTTTTTTTGGCTTTTTGAGGTAGGGTCTCACTTTGGTCTAGGCTGACCTGGAATTATCTATGTAGTCTCAGGGTGGCCTTGAACTCACAGCGATCCTCCTCTCTCTGCCTCCTGAGTGCTGGGATTAAAGGCCTGTACCACCATGCCCAGCTTGAATTGTCTTTTTATGAATATTTGTTGAATGGTTTATTTTTAAATTTTTATTTATTTATTTGCAAGCAGAGAGACAGAATATAGACAGAGAGAATGGGCATGTCAGGGCTTATAGCCACTACAGATGAACTCCAGATATACGTGCATCTGGCTTTATGAGGATGCTAGGGAATTGAACCTAGGTCACCAGGCTTTGCAGGGAAGCACCTTAACTATAGAGCCATCTCTCCAGCCCAAGATTATTTTTTGCTTCTGAGTGTTTTCATGCCAAATATAAATTTGTTATGTTGTAATCATAGCTGTTAATGTGAGTCACAGTAAGCTTAGTAAAGTTTGCATTTTGAGTAAGTTTCTGTATAAATTTAAAAAAATAAACACAGGCTGGAGAGATAGCTTAGCAGTTAAGGCACTTGCCTGCAAAGCCGAAGGACCTCTAGGTTTGATTTCCCAGAATCCACGTAAGCCAGATGTACAAGGTTGCATATGTGTCTGGAGTTCATTTACAGCAACTGAAGGCCGTGGTGTGTTCATTGTCTCTGTATGTTATTTCCTTTCTCAAATAATTAAATAAAAATGTATTTAAAAAAAACACTAATGGATATCCAAATATGAATAGGTCTTTTACAGTAATAGTAGTTGATTCTAACACCTCACCTATTTCTACATAGGTCATTCAAACTAAAAACTAAAAAAGCTCAGAGGTAAAGTACATCATAGATCCAACTGGGCTTAACAGATATCTACAGAATATTCCATCTAAAAGAATATATATTCTTCTCAGCATCACATAGGACTTTCTCTAAAATATTCTAGGCCACAATTAAAGCTTTACAAAAAGAGTTGAAATAATCTCTTGGATCTTGTCAGATCCACACAATAAAACTAGAAATTGATAGCAAGAGAAACTAGAGAAATTACGTTAAGTATGTAGAAGCTAGTTGGCATGATGTTGCATTCTTTTAATCTCAGCACTCAGGAAGCAGAGGTAGGATTGCTGTGAGTTCGAAGCCAGCCTGGGATTACAGAGTGAGTTCCAGGTCATCTTGGGTTAGAGTGAGACCCTTCATTGCAAAACCATAACACCAACAACAACAACGAAAGTAGTGGATGAGAGGAGGGAAAGTTTCCTCATGGTAGGGAAAGCATGGTAGAGAGAGGCTGGGCCTCTCAGTTCTTGTCACTTCAGCCGAGAGCACAGCAAGAGTGATAGAGATTCCTGGCAAACAGTAGGGTTTGGTGGCTTAATAAACCTCAAGGCCTGCCTCTTAATGACACACTTCCTCCAGCAAGGCTCCACCCTCTAAATTGACATCTTCTGGGCCTCAAATTCAAAATAATTGAGCCCATGTATTGGCATTTTATTCAAACCACCTCAATGAATAGAATACAATGAACCTATAGCAAATGTAATATTCAGAGCATATCTTCTAAAATTTGGAGTGAGACAAGGGTGTTTATTCCATTTTTTATTCAGTATATTACCCCAAATGTTAACTAGAACAGAAAGACAAATAAATAAAAGGGGTGTTAGAGAGATACCTCAGTTGATATGTAATGCTTGCCTTGCAAGCATGAAGGTGTACTTTTTTTTTTTTTTTTCAAGATAGGGTCTTGCTTTGCCCAAGCTAACCTGGAATTCACTATGTAGTCTCAGGCTGGCCTTGAACTCTTGGTGATCCTTCTACCTCTGTCTCCCGAGTGTTGTGATTAAAAGCTGGTGAAGGTATGATTTTGATACCTAAAATCTATGTGGGAAAATCTGGGCATGGTGGAGGCCTGCTGTGGAGAGACATGGACAAGCTAATTCCTGGGCCTTGTTGGCCATCCATTTTAGCCTAATAAGGCAGGTTCAGGCTGATGAGAGACTTTATCCATAAACAAGGTGGATGGCACTTGAGGAATGACTCCTGAGCTTGCCCTGGCCTCCACATGCATGTGCACATGCACATGTACATGAACGTGCACATGTACATGAACGTGCATATGCACATACAAAAGAAAACATAAAAACAGTGCAAGAAGAGGTCATGTTGTTCTGACGTGCAATCACCATGATCCTAAGGACTCCACCAGGAAGCTCTAGACTTAATAAACACTTTCTGCAAAATTGCAGGGTAGACAACCAACCTACAAAATCTAGTAACTTTTCTATATACCAGTAATGAACTTGCTAACAAATACAGCAAATGACATGCAACTTTTAGCTTCATGGTATTAAAATACAAAGGAATAAGCCTAACCAAGGAGTTGAAAGATCTCTTCAATAAAAACCTTTTATCTATTATTTATTTATGAGGGAGAGAAAAAGAGAGGGTGAAGAGGAGAGGGGCACTCTAGGGCCTGTAGGCACTGAAAATGAACTCCAGATGCATGTACCATCTTGTGCATCTGGCTTACATGGGTACTGTTGAATTGAGTCTGGGTCCTTTGGCTTCGCAGTCAAGAGTCTTAAGTGCTAAGCCATCTCTTTATCTTCTGACCTCAGTGAAAACTTTGAAACACTGAAAAAAGAAATCAAAGAAGACATTAGAATGTTTGGAAAGACTGCCAGTAGTGAATATGTTAAGAAAAGTAATGGATTGAATGCATTTACCTTCAAAATCCCAATGATTTTCTTCACAGAACTAAAGAATCTTAAAATTCATATGGAAACAAAAGATCATGAATAGCCATGTTAGTTTTTAGTAAAAAAGTATACTGCAAAAGATACCGCAGTATCAGATATCAAATTCTGTTTCAGAGTTACATTAACAAAAAAACACCATGTTATTGGCACAATTTGATCAGTAGAGTAGAATAGAGGACCCAAAAATAAATCCACACATCTACTGCCACTTAAAGTTTTGACCAAATTGTCAGAAACATCTTCTTTAACAAAAGTTCTGTGAAAACTGACTTTTTCACATGTGGAAGAGTACAACTAGATCCATATCTTTCACCTTGCACAAAAATCCATTCAAAGTGGATCAAAAACATTGTTAGACCTGAAATTTTGAAACTGCTAGAGAAAAACAGTAAAAACACTTCCTAACGTAAGATTAAGCAAGGATTTTCTGAATGGAAATGGGATTGCATACAAAGCTATGTGGCAAGGAAACCAGCACCAGAGTGTGGACAGTGGACAGAATGTGAAAACTTGTAGGTGTGTACAAGATGACAACTTCATGGGATACGTAAGAACTGTAAGAGTTGCACACCTAGGGCTGGAGAGATGGGTCAGTGGTTAAGGCACTTGCCTGTAAGGCCTAACAGCTTGGGATTGATTCCCCAGTACCCACATAAAGCCAGATGCACAAAGTGGTGCATGCATCTGGAGTTTGTTTGCAGTGGCTGGAGGCCCTGGTGGCCCCATTCATTCCCATTCTCATTTCCCTGCCCCACTCTTTGCAAATAATAATAACAACAACAAAAAAAAACTGCTGACACTTGCCTTTAATCCTAGCACTTGGGAGACAGAGGTAGGAGGATTGCCATGAGTTTGAGGCCACCTTGAGACTACATAGTGAATTTCAGGTCAGCCTGGGCTAGAGTGAGACTCTACCTTTAAAAAACAACAACAACAAAAAAGCTGGATGTGCTGATAAACGCCTTTAATCCCAGCACTCTGGGAGACAGAGGTAGGACACTTAAAGTAAACAACTTTATTAAAAATTGTGGTCAGGTGGGCATGGTGGTGCATGCCTTTAATTCCAGCATTTGGGAGGCAGATGTTGGGGGATTGCCATGAGTTTGAGGCTACCCTGAGACTACATAGTGAATTCCAGGTCACACTGGGTTAGAGCAAGAACCTACCTTGAAAAACAAAGGGGAAAAAAAAGACATAATTTTAGCCAGATATGGTGGTACACGCCCTTAATTCCAGTAGAGGAAGGAAGATTGCCATGATTTCCAGGCTACCTGAGACTACATAGTGAATTCCTGGTTGGCCTAGGCTAGAGTAAGACCTTACTTTGATAAAAAGAATTACATGATTTCCTCCCCTCATTCTCATTGAATCCTGCCTTTTTTCCTTACTATTCTTTTTGTTTGTTTTTTCCAAGGAAGGGTCTCACTATAGCCTAGGAAGACCTGGAATGTACTCTGTAGTTCCAGGTTAGCCTTGAACTTACAGTGATCCTCCTTCCTCTGCCTCCATCGTGCTGGTCATGCACCAACACACCTGGTTTATTTTCCTTTTTCTGTTTTACTCTTTTATTCTCTATTTTTTTAAACTTCATTGACAACCTCCATACATACATACAATGTATCCTGATCAAAATCACCACCCTCTGCCCTATTTTGTTTCTCCTATTTCCCCACTCCACTGAAGTCCTTTCTTTTTCCAGCTGATTCCTCCCATATTTCAAAGTCATCATTTCCACCCCCATCCCACCCCCTACAATATATAGGTCTTGTGTAGATAGAGTCAGACACTGAGGTCAAGAATGTAATGGCAGGCTGGAGATACATGGCTTAGCGTTTAAGGTGCTTGCCTGCAAAGCCAAAGGTTCGATTCCCCAGGACTCATGTAAGCCAAATATGCAAAGTGACGCATGCATCTGGAGTTTGTTTGCAGCAGCCTAAGGCCCTGTTGTGCCCATTCCCTCTCTCACCCCTCCCCC
Organism: Jaculus jaculus; assembly: GCF_020740685.1. NCBI lineage: Eukaryota > Metazoa > Chordata > Mammalia > Rodentia > Dipodidae > Jaculus > Jaculus jaculus. The sequence continues at coordinate 69,465,015 of NC_059106.1, read as the reverse complement.
TCTTTCTGTCAAATAAATAAATTAAAATAAAATAAAAACATTTTAAAAAGTAATGACCACTTTGTGTCTGGAAGGACAACATTCCAAAACCACCACTCCCTATCCTTTGGCCATTACATTCTTTCCACCTGTGCCTTTGCTGGTATGATAGAGAGCTCTCTTGAGTGCACTGTCACTTTGTTTGATTTTTAAAATTTTTTTTTCTCAATCTTTATTAACATTTTCCATGATTATTATAAAAAATATCCCATGGTAATCACAAAAAACCTCAAATATCTAAAATAATGCTGAGCAACAAAAATAAGGCTGGTGGTATCACCATACCTGATTTTAACCTATACTACAGAGCCATAGTAACAAAAACAGTGTGGTACTGACACAAAAACAGACATGTAGATCAGTGGAACAGAATAGAGGACTCAGATGTAAGCCCAAGTAGCTATAGCCACCTGATATTCAATAAAAATGCCCAAAATACTCATTGGAGAAAAGATAGCCTCTTCAGCAAATGGTGTTGGGAAAACTGGATATATATCTGCAGAAGGATGAAAATAAGATTCTTCTCTCTCGCCATGTACAAGAATTAAGTCCAAATGGACTAAAGACCTTAATATCAGACCCAAAACTCTGAAACTGCTAGAGGAAAAAGTAGGGGAAACCCTTCAACATATTGGTCTTGGCAAAGACTTTCTGAATACAACCCCAATTGCTCAGGCAATAAAACCACAGATTAATCACTGGGACCTCATGAAATTACAAAGATTTTGCACTGCAAAGGACATAGTGAAAAAAGCAAAGAGGCAACCTACAGAATGGGAAAAAAATCTTCGCCAGCTATACATCTGATAGAGGATTAATATCTAGGATATACAAAGAACTCAAAAAGTTAAATAATAAGGAATCAAACAAGCCAATCAAAAAATGGGCTATGGACCTAAATAGAGCATTCTCAAAGGAAGAAATACGAATGGCATATAAGCATCTAAAAAAATGTTCTACATCACTAGCCATCAGGGAAATGCAGATTAAAACTACATTGAGATTCCATCTCACTCCTGTCAGATTGGCCACCATCATGAAAACAAATGATCATAGATGTTGGCGGGGATGTGGAAAAAGAGGAACCCTTCTGCACTGCTGGTGGGAATGCAATCTGGTCCAGCCATTGTGGAAATCAGTGTGGAGGTTCCTGAAACAGCTAGAGATTGATCTACCATATGACCCAGCCTAGGCATATATCCGAAGGACTCATCTCATTTCTTTTTTTCAGGGTCTCACTCTGGCTCAGGCTGACCTGGAATTCACTATGTAGTCTCAGGGTGGCCTCGAACTCTCCGCGATCCTCCTACCTCTGCCTCCCGAGTGCTGGGATTAAAGGCGTGCGCCACCACGCCCGGCTTCATCTCATTTCTTTAGAAGTACGCGCTCAACCATGTTTATTGCTGCTCAATTTAGAATAGCTGGGAAATGGAACCTCAACTGATGAGTGGATAATGAAGATGTGGCACATTTATACAATGGAGTTCTACTCAGCGGTAAAGAAAAATGAAGTTATGAAATTTGCAGAAAAATGGATGGACCTGGAAAGGATTATACTAAGTGAGGTAACCCAGGCCCAGAAAGCCAAGCGCCACATGTTCTCTCTCATATGTGGATCCTAGCTACAGATGATTGGGCTTCTGCGTGAGAAGGAAAATACTTAGTAGCAGAGGCCAGTAGTTAAAAAGGAGACATAAAGGGAAGAGAAAGGAAGGGAGGAGGTTACTTAATAGGTTGATATTGTATATATGTAAGTACAATGATTGAGATGGGGAGGTAATATGATGGAGAATGGAATTTCAAAGGGGAAAGTGGGGGGGGAGGGAGAGGATTACCATGGTAATTTTTTTTATAATCATGGAAAATGCTAATAAAAATTAAAAAATATATATATCCCATGGTAATATCCTGCCCCCACACTTTCCCTTTGAAATTCCATTCTCCATCATATCCCCTCCCCATCTCATTCAGTCTCTTTTATTTTGATGTCATGATCTTTTCTTCCTCTTATGATGGTCTTGTTTAGATAGTGTCAGGCACTGTGAGGTCATGGCTATCTGGGCCATTTTTGTGTCTGTTCATTCTTTCATTTTTTTTTTTTTTTTTTTTTTTTTTTTGGTTTTTCGAGGTAGGGTCTCACTGTAGCTCAGGCTGACCTGGAATTCACTGGAGTCTCAAGGTGTCGTCGAACTCAGGGGGATCCTCCTACCTCTGCCACCTGAGTGTGGGGATTAAAGGTGTATGCCACTACGCCTGGCTGTCACTCTTTCATTCTTCACCTACTTACAACATTTAAATTTACTTAAAGATTGCCAGCTTCTGGGAAATTCTTGTCTCCACCTCCTTTATTTCTGTGAGTGCATTGGGATTACTGAAGCCCATCACAGTTCTGGCTTTTATGTGGGGCCCAGGTGTCCAAAGTATGGTACCCAAGTACTTTATTCACTTTGCTGTCTTTACAACCCCAAGGTATTCTTACACTTTTAAATACTTATTTGCGAGCCCAGTGTGGAGTGTGGTGGCACATGCCTTTAATCCCAGCACTTTGGGAGACAGAGGTAGGAGGATCGCCATGAGTTCAAGGCCACCCTGAGACTACATAGTGAATTCCAGTTCTTCCTGAGCTAGAGTGAGACCCTACCTTAAAAAACAAAAACAACAGGACTGGAGAGATGGTTTAGCAGTTAAGGCACTTGCCTGCAATGCTAATGGGCTCAGGTTTGATTCCCCAGGACCCACATAAACCAGATGTACAAGGTGACACGTGCGTCTGGAGTTCCTTTGCAGTGGTTGAAGGCTCTGCCACACCCATTCTCTCTTTCTCTCTCAAATAAAATAAATAAATAAAAATTAAAAATTAAAAAACAACAATAAGAGAAAACCAAACCAAAACCAAAACTTATTTTGCAAACAGAGAGAGCGAGCAAGTGAGCGATAGAGATAGATAGATGTAGGGGCCGGGGGGGGGGGGACAGAAAGAGTGGATGTGCCACTGCCTCTTTGCCACTGCAAATGCATGCACCGTTTTGTGCATCTGGCTTTAATTAGGTACGGGGGAATGGAACCCAGACCCAGGCTTTGCAAGCAAGCATGTCTTCAACCACTGAGCCATTTCTCCAGCTCCTGTACTTACACTTTTTATCCATTTATTTATTTATCTTGATTTTGTGAGGTAGGGTCTTACTGTAGCCCAGGCTGACCTGGAATTCGCTATGCGTAGTCTCAGGCTGGTCTTGAACTCACAGTGATCCTCCTATCCAGCTAATCTTCCACTTAATTTGTTTTTTTTTAGCCAGTGTGGTGGGAGGCAGAGGTAGGAGGATTGCTGTGAGTTCAAGTGCAGCCTGGGACTGTAGAGTGAACTCCAGGTCAGCTTGGACTAGAGTGAGGCCACACCTCAATTATTTATTTATTTGAGGAAGGGAAGAGAGGGAGAAAGGAAGAGACACACACACACACACACACACACACACACACACACACACACAGAGAGAGAGAGAGGGGGGGGGGAATGAGAGAGAGAGAGAGGGAATGAGAGAGAGAGAGAGAATGAGAATGAATGAATATAAATGTGTCAGGGCCTCTATCCACTATAATTTATTTATTTGAGGAAGGGAAGAGAGAGAGAGAAAGGAAGAGAGACACACATACACACATACACACACACACACACACACACAGAGAGAGAGAGAGAGAGAGAGAGAGAGAGAGAATGAGAATGAATGAATATAAATGTGCCAGGGCCTCTATCCACTATAAATGAATTCCAGATGCATGTGACACTTTGTGCATCTGGCTTTACATGGCTATTGACTTTGCAGGCTCAAACTCTCGGCGCCCCCAGGCCCTGGCTCCTCTTATTCTTTTTAAAACTGTAACAGTACACTCATGAAAGAATAATAGAACAAATTGATCTCTGCAGGAGGGTAGCAAGTAGTAGGGATGCCAATGGATCAGTGGTAAGGGTGTAAAGCTAGTGGAAGGAACATGAATGGTTACTCCACTCATTCAGGTTCTTGTATAGTCCCAATTTCTATTTCAAGTGAAAAAAGCTATTTTTCCTCCTTTGTGCAGAATAGGTCAAGCTTTCAAAAAAAAAAAAAAAAAAATCTGTGGCTTGTTGTATATACAGAGGCCAGATGGCTCTTCCTGCAGTTCAGGTAATTTTTAGCATACTATCCGCTCAGCACAGTTTTAGATGGCACATTCTTTTTCTTCTCTTCTCCTCCTCCTCCTCCTCCTCCTCTTCTTTTTCCTCCTCTTCTTCTTCCTCCTCTTCTTCTTCCTCTTCTTCTTCTCCCCCCCCCCTCTTTCTTTCTTTTTTGAGGTAGGGTCTCACTGTAACCCTTGCTGACCTGTAATTGATTATGTAGAATCTGTAGTCTCGGGGTGGCCTTAAGCTCCTGGTGATCCTCCTACCTCTGCTTCTCAAGTGCTGAGATTAAAGGTATGTGCCATCACACCCTGCACATTCTTTTTTTTTTTTTTTTTTTTTCCCCTGAGGTAGGGTCTCACTCTAGCTCAGGCTGACCTGGAATTCACTATGGAGTCTCAGGGTGGCCTCGAACTCATGGCGATCCTCCTACCTCTGCCTTCCAAGTGCTGGGATTAAAGGTGTGTGCCACCAAGCCCAGCTGACCTGCATATTATTAAGACTGCAACGTAAAAGCCAGGCGTTTTTAGTGAGAAATTGCGTTTTCCAGTGTTTTAGTCACTGTGATCATAATTCTGTATTTTTATTCTTAATCTTAACTTTGTTATACTTAGTATAGTTAGTATATTTTAGTTGTATTAAATTTTATATACATAGGTTTATTCTGTGACAAGTACCAAAATTTCAAAGTTGATGCTTCGCTAGGAATTGACATCTCTAAAAATGCTATCTTCAGGTACTTGCCTACAAAGCCAAAGGACCCAGGATTCGCTGGGACCCACATAAGTGAGATGTACAAGGTGGCACATGTGTCCATAAGTTCGTTTGCTGTGGCTGAAGGCCCTGGTGTGCCCAGCCTCTTTAAGTAAATAAATACAAATTTTAAAAAAATTTAATGTAGAAGAGAACCTAGAAAGAATGCTTGTACTTTGAAGTGATTTTGTATGCCTGCTGACTGATTTTCCTTCTCATAGAAAACCATTGTCAAAGCCAGGCATGGTGTTGCACGCCTTTAATCCCAGCACTTGGGAGGCAGAGGTAGGAGAATCACCATGAGTTTGAGGTCACCCTGACACTACATAGTGAAAAACCAAAAAGAAAGAAAGGGGGGGGCGAGGGAGGAAACCATTGTAAGATGTTTATGTGGTAATAGCTTTAATGCAACCTTAATTTTTTTAACAACTGCTTAGTAGGCTATTGTAGGTAAGTTCTATAATCTGCTTCATTTGTGAGCATATAGGCTATTTCTAGTCTTTTGTCCTCTCTTTTTTCTCACATGGTGTCATGAAGCCCAGGCTGGCCTCAGACTCACTCTTTAGCCGAGGCTGACTGCTCTGGCCTTCCTTTTCCTCCTGCCTTTACCTCCTAAACATTGGCATTACAGATTTGTTCATACCACTTTTTTTTTTTTTCTTCTGGTTTTTGGCTGCTATATGCATTCTTTTTCATGGTTGGTTGATGAGATTTTACCTTCAGGGTAAACTTTTAAAAGTAATGTTGCATGAAGAGGTGTGTACATTTAAATGATCATAATAATTTCATAACCTCCTTTATTAGTTACATTTCTATCAGCATAGTGGGTTATAGAAATTTCTTTGCTAGTAACTATTGGATTGAATAATATTTTAGGCGTTATGATCTGCCACAAACTCTTCTTTGCATAGTTTGCCAGTTTGGGCCTATAGCATTAACATCTCATCAAACCTTTCTGTCATTGCCAACCTGCATGTGAACATGGTATCTCGCAGTTACTACTTTGCATTTCGTTTTATGGACTATTAATATTTCCCTGACTGTGAAATGTTTGTTAAAATCCTTTGCTTTTATGTGTGAAGTTGTTTGTTTCATTATCTACTATGAAATTTACCTTTTTTTTTTTTGATACAGTACAATGTAATTTTTAATAGGTTTTTTTTTTTGTTTTTTTTTTTTGAGGTTGGGTCTCACTCTCTCACTCTAGTCCAGGCTGACTTGGAATTCATTATGTAGTCTGAAGGTGGCCTTGGATACACAGTAATCCTCCTACATCTGCTTCCCAAGTGCTGGCATTAAAGACATGTGCCACCACACCCGGCTTACAAGATTTGTTTTTTAAAAGTTGCTTTGTTTTGTTTGTTTGCGGGGGTTGGTGTGCAGATAGAGAATGAGCATGCCAGGGCCTTCAGCCACTGAAAATGAACTCTAGACACAGGAGTCACCTTGTGCATGTGGCTTATGTGGGTCCTGGGTAATCAAACCTGGGTCCTTAGGCTTCGCAAGTAAGTGACTTAACTGCTACGCCATCTCTCCAGGCCCCTTAAATGATATTTAAAAAATATTTTTGTTTTTTGTTTTTTTGAGGCAGGGCCACACTGTAGCCCAGGCTGACCTGGAATTCAGTATATTGTCCCAGGCCTGGCCTTAAACTCATAAGCAATCCTTCTACTTCTGCCTCCCGAGTGCTGGGATTAAAGGTGTATGTCGCCACTGGTTTAATTTTCCTTTTTAATATCTAAACTTAGATCTATCTAGAAGTTATTTCAGGGCTGGAAAGATGGCTTAGCGATTAAGGCGCTTGCCTGTGAAGCCTAAAGACCCAGGTTTGATTCCCCAGGACCCACATAAGCCAGATGCACAAGGGTATGCATGTGTCTGGAGTCCATTTGCACTGGATAGAGGCCCTGGTGCACCTATTCTCTCTCTGTCTCTCTCTTTCTAACAAAAATAAAATAGAATAAAAAGGACATAGAAGTTATTTCAGTGCCAGTTAATGAATGATCCAGGTGTTTGCTATAGTAACCTCATTCTGTGCTGTGTCTTGAATTTAAATGTGTTTATGTGTGTGTGTATGTATGCAAGCATGTATAAAGTTGCTTGTACCTCTCTTGCACTCTTTTTTATTTTTATTTATTTAAAAATATTTTTATATATTTGAGAAAAAGAGGGAGAGAAAGAGAATGGGTGCTTCAGGGCATCCAGCCACTCCAAGAAAACTCCAGATGCATGTGCTACCTTGCACATCTGGCTTACATGGGTCCTTGGGAATCAAACCTGGGTCCTTTAGCTTTGCAGGCCAAGTGCCTTAACTGCTAAGCCATCTCTCCAGCTCATTTGTGCCTGTGTGTGTGTGTGTGTGTGTGTGTATGTTTTAAACCTATTACAGAACTTAAATTGCTGGTCTTATGGCATTTATTTCATTCATACATTTATAGAACACATAGTATATGGCCTGTTGAATAGAAAAGGCTCAAGCACTGATACTAGGATGCTTAGTCTGGCAAAGTTTTTTACATACATACATACATACACACACACACATACATACACACACACACACAGACATATATGTACACACACACACACACACACATATTTCTTATTTATTTATTTATTTATTTGAGAGAGAGAATGGGTACACCAGGGCTTCTAGCCACTGTAAACAAACTCCAGATGGATGTGTCACCATGTGCATCTGGCTTATGTGGGTTCTGGGGAATCAAACCTGGGTCCTTAGGCTTTACAGGCAATAGCCTTGGTTGCTCAGCCATATCTCCAGCCTCTGGCAAAGTTTTATATTGTATATGTTTTCAGATCTTTATTTTTTTATATTACCTTTCTGATCTTTTCATATTTTGAGAAATTTTAAATAAATGGAAAATAGTGCCATAAGAATATTTGTTAAGTTGCTCACTCCTGTCTTTCAGTACTTGTTTTTATCTATGCAGTATAATATAAGAAAACAGGAGTGATGGATGCCTCAACTATAAGTTGTTCAGTGGGCATTTCCCCTATGATTCTAGCATTTTGGGGGGGAATTATTTCAGAAAGTATGAAACAATGATTTTGTAGTTCTACTTATTTAACACTAATTAGCAAGCATTCTGATGATGTTGTAAAAAATAACCTCTGAAGCCAAGTATAATGAGTGGCATAATATCCCCCTTTGTCTTAGCACTCAGGAGGCTAAAGTAAATGCATCACATGAGTTTAAGGTCAGCCTGGGCTAGAGTGAGACCCTGTCTTGAAAAAAAGAAGCAAAAAAAAAAAAAAAACAAATTGTGTGCGTGTACATGTGTATTTATATATATAATTTTTCTCCTCCCCCTTTTTTTTTTGTAGGTAGGATCTCACTCTAGTCCAGGCTGACCTGGAATATTCACTATGTAGTGTCAGGGAGGCCTTGAACTCTTGCAGATCCTCCTACCTCTCCTCCCCACCCCCCAGGGTCTCCCTCTAGCCCAGGCTGACCTTAAATTCATTCTGTAGTCTCAGGGTGGTCTTGAACTCACTGTGATCCTCCTACCTCTGCTTCCCAAGTGCTGGGATTAAAGGTGTGCACCACTGTGCCCGGCTACCTTCCCCCCTTCTTTACATTGTCATGAACTCAATATTTTATTTCTTCACTGTCATATTGTTTCTAGTTTCTGCTTGTTATCACTAAGAGAAAGTCATTATCATCTTTTTCATCATTTTGTTCAAGGATCTGAAAGCATTTAATATTAAATAACTTACTATAAAAAGATAACTAGGGGCTGGAGAGATGGCTTAGTAGTTAAGGCGTTTGCCTGTGAAGCCAAAGGACCTAGGTTTGATTTCCCAGGACCCACGTTCACCAGATGCACAATGGGCACATGCGTCTGGAGTTCGTTTGCAGTGGCTGGAGGCTCTGGTGTGCCCACTCTATCACTGTCTGTCTCTCTATCTCTCTCTCTGATTGCAAATAACATAACATAACATAACATAACATAACATAACATAACATAACAACATAACAACATAACATAACATAAAATTTTTTAAAAAAGAAAACTAGTATCCATGGAGAGAGTACTGTTGCAACTTGGTTACAAACCTAAATAGGGGAGTATTTTGAATTATGGAATCCAGGTAAGGGTTTAAGAACCAACCACATAAAAGTTTCATTTGGGCTTTGGGATTAGATAAAACAGGGATGTCACTGATACTCTTTCCTTCAGTTTTTAAATCAGTAACATTTTGTTTACTCTTGCACAAATTAATTGTGGCTTGGGCTTAAGAGATTGTCAGAATGTGCTCTTCCTGTCCCGTGTGGATTTAGTCGACTGCAGAACATGTACAGAAAGAGATCTAGCTGGGCGTGGTGGCGCACACCTTTAATCCCAGCACTCGGGAGGCAGAGGTAGGAGGATTGGCATGAGTTCAAGGCCACCCTGAGATGACAGAGTTAATTCCAGGCCAGCCTGGACCAGAGTGAGACCCTACCTCGAAAAACAAAAGAAAAGAAAGAGATCTGGAAGACTGAGGAGAATATGGTGCTGAGTTGAAGAGGTATATTTTAGATAGGGCAGGCAGTACGATGGATGACAATGGTGTAGGGGAAAGGAGAATGAGAGTAATTTTCTTTCTTCAGCAGTTGCTAATTTGCTGGAGCTCTTTTAAAAATTTATGTTTTTATTATGTTGTTTTTTTTTCGAGGTAAGGTCTCATTCTAGTTCAGCCTGGCCTGGAATTGACTCTGTAGTTACAGAGTGGCCTTGAACTCACAGCAATCCTCCTACCTCTGCCTCCCAAGTGCTGGAATTAAGGTGTGTGTCACCACGCCCAGCCCGTAATTTGCTGAATCTTGTAATCAAGTGAGAGAAATATAGTACATGCTTAGAATGGGTAAATGATGAGCTTGATCTTAGAGATACCAAGTTGAAGGTTCTGTAGGGGTGGGGGAGTGAGTTGAATATAGGTGCTGAATTTTTTTAAATTTTTTTGTTTATTTTTGTTTATTTATTTGAGAGTGACACAGAAAGAGGCAGATATATATACACACATACATATACACATAAATACATATACATACATACATACACACACACACACACACACACACACACACAGAGAAAGGGGGGGTAGGGTGGGAAGAATGGGTGCACCAGGGCCTTCAGCCACTGCAAACGAACTCCAGATGTGTGTGCCCACTTGTGCATCTGACTAACATTGGGCCCTGGAGTATCAATCCTCGATCCAGGGTCCTTAGGCTTAAATGCTAAGCCATCTCTCCACTCCTAGGGGCTGAATTTTGGAAGAGAAGAAGAAAGTAGGGGTAGCCCAGTGGAAAAGTGCTTGCCTAGTGTGTTGGATCTTGAACACTATGGGGGCAAAAAGGGAAGGAGAAAGTCAGTAGCAGAAGTCAAATTTAATGCAGATTAGTAAAATAGTTCTGAGTATATGAAAGCAAGAGACTTGGAGTTCTAGAGAAGAGTTAATATTAAAGCCATGAAGTTAAGGATTACAAAATAATTAATAGGCCATTTATAAAGATAAGAAGAAATATAGTGACAAAGGGGAAAAGATTATTTATTTATTTGTTTTTGGTTTTTCAAGGTAGGGTGTTACTATAGCTCAGGCTGACCTGGAAGTCACCTCGTAGTCTCAGGTTGGCCTCAAACTCACAGTGATCCTCCTACCTCTGCCTCCTGAGTGCTGGGATTAAAGGTGTGCGCCACCAAGTCTGGCAAAAAAAAAAAAAAAAAAAAAAAGATTTTTATATAAGAAGGATATACATACTACGTAAGAATTTTAAAAATATATCAGTTGGTTTAATCCCAGCACTCAGGAGGCAGAGGTAGGAGGATCACCATGAGTTCAAGGCCAGCCTGGGACTACATAGGGAATTCCAGGTCAGCATGGGCTAGAGGTGGGACCCTACCTAAAAACAAAAGTCAGTTGGATGTGATTCTGCTGTGGGAAACTGGGAGGTGCTTATGTAAAGCTCACAGGACTTGATAGTTGCAGTACAAACAAACTAGTCAAAACTTGTTTTCTGGGCTGGAGAGATGGCTTAGCGGTTAAACACTTGCCTGTGAAGCCTAAGGACCCCAGTTAGAGGCTCGGTTCCCCAGGTCCCACGTTAGCCAGATGCACAAGGGGGCGCACGCGTCTGGAGTTCGTTTGCAGAGGCTGGAGGCCCTGGCGCGCCCATTCTCTCTCTCTCTCTCTCCCCCTCTGTCTGTCTTTCTCTCTGTGTCTGTCACTCTCAAATAAATAAATTAAAAAAAATTAAAAAAAAACTTGTTTTCTACAAGTTTGTAAAGGAAAGATAGATGAAAGCATTGCGAAGTTGGGGGTTTTCTTTCCTTTGATTTGGAATGGGAGATACTTAATAGTTATAGACAGCAAATAAGTTATCTAAATTTTGCTTCTAGGCTTTCATGCTTACCATTGCAAACATTAACTGCATTAAGTTTATATTACTGTTGATGCAGAGAAAATGGAATCCTGAGGTTAAAGACCTAGGTTCTGTTATAGTGAGTTTTTTGGGTTCAATTACCCAGAACACTATAAACTTAAAATTGTCACTTTCACATCCCTTCTGTTTCATTCACTTTGTTAACAGCCCTTTACACATAATTTGTAACCAAGCCTCACCACAGTTTCTAAGGTGAGTATTATGCTATTTTTTTATATACACTCTGAGAGTTTACTTCTTGAAATCAAGTTTTTAGGATCATGCTATAATTTTAACACAAATATACCTGATTCTGAAGTTGGTGCTCTTTTCTCTGTGTCACGTTGTCTTTTCTAATCTAAAGTAGTCTTTCAAGGTTTAGCTCCCCATTTCCTTAACAGTTGGATGTCACATATACATCATAAATGTTAAACAAATACTATAATAATGTCTATATTTTCTTAGAAAAGGCAAAAATATATTTGGCTAAATACCAGACAGACCTTGTAATTGGTCATCTTTAGCACTATCCCTGTCTAAACAGTATTTTACTTTTTAAGGTGGTGGTATCATGGATACAGAAATGTCTGAAGATATAGACCACAACTTAACTCCTACCCTTGACAGCATGTCTTATGGAATGCCGAATCAAACAGGATCTGAGAATTCATTGCTGGATGAAGATGATTATTTTTTGAACTCTGGGGATCTTGCGGGAATTCCAGTCGTTGGTAGTGACAATGAGGATGAACAGGATTTTAGTTCGAAGGACAATATTGTTTCTTCCATACATACTGATGATAGCTTGGAAGTAGAGAGAAGACCCACTCAGCATGAATCAGACAATGAAAATGAAATACAAATTCAAAATAAATTAAAAAAAGACTTTCCTAAACAATTTGATCAGGTTTCTGTCTTTAAATCAATACGGAAAGATTTTAGTCTAGTAAGAGAAAACAGCAAAGAGACATTTTCTGGAAAGGAGAAAAATAGAGATCTAACTTATGAACATGAAAAACGGTTGGATAAACCCCATAAAGATTTGGATTCAAGGTTGAAAAGCAGTTTTTTTGATAAAGCAGGTAATAATTGTTGGAATAGAACCAAATCACAATACAAAGTACTAATAATACAGCTTTTATTACTTTTAATATTGAGTTCAATATGAACAGTTATTCATTGTTAGCTTGTCACTTTTCCTTGGTTATTCCTTTATGAAGAGTAATCAAATTCTTTTTTGGTCACTTTTTATAGTAGTATGAATGGTTTAAAAATAGCTCAAGGCCTCATTTTTTCTATTCCCAGGTTGCAATATTTTGATGAGAAGGCAAAATACTTGAATCACCTGTTCTCCTCCCCTACCCCACTGTTTTGGTTGAATGTGGGAAACGAATTGGATTTAGCTTTTTTTCTTTAACACTGATTTAAATGGCTATTCCACCAATTAGACTAAACTAGAGAACTTAAGTGGTTTTTCCATTTTGCACTTAGTTAGTTGAGGCTCTGTTGATCCTCTTTGCAAGCACATTGTATGCTTTAGCTCCAGTTCCGTTCTTCAATAGATCATGTATTTTCTAATATGCCCTCCCCTCCTTTGCTTCTCTTCCATTTGCCTGTATGCCATTTTCTGTCGGTGTGCATATACATATACTTATCTAGTAAAGCTTAATTCACAAATCTCTTCCATTCTGTAGTCCTTCCTGAAAATAATTTCCTAGCCTGTTATTCCATAGCATTTTGTTCATGACTCATTACTTACAGATTATAGGACTTTTGTTCTGTTTTTGCCTTACCTGCTAGTTAGGAGTTTCTTGAGGGTCAGATTATTCATCTTTGTATTTTGGGGTCCTAAACTCAGACAGTGAAAATTATAATCCTTACACAAATGTTCGAGAAGGAAACCATGTACATATAGCAATTTCATATTTTTTATATAATGCTAGGTAATGTAGAAAGAACAAACCAATATTATGAAAAAAAGACAACTATTTTTAGTATATATTGTGTACAAGGGTATACCATATATTCACATATATAATTCAGTATATGTTTTTAATGTCTATTGGAAATTATAGGTCATTTTTCTGAAGGAACATAATATAGGAGGGATGAGACAAGGCCAGTATTGGAGGTGTTAATGACCAGTTGGATAGCATAACATGTAATGTGTAATTAAAGATAGTGGCCGGGTATTGTGGCACATTCCTTTAATCCCAGCACTTGAGAGGCAGAGGTAGGAGGATCGCCATGAGTTCGAGACCACCCTCAGATTGCATAGTGAGTTCCATCCAGGTCAGCCTGAGCTAGAGTGAAACCCTACCTCAAAAAAGAAAAAAAAAAAGAGTGGCAAAAGAGGTTTATGATAAGGCACTGCAAGATTTCATTCAAGTAACCAGTTCAGCAAAGTATTTAAATTATTTTTATTTATTTATTTTGCCTCTCTTTCACTGTAGCACAGTCTGTCTTGGAACTCAAAGCAGTTTTCTTGCCCAGACTTTGAATTATTGTGATTACAGGTCCGAGCCACCATGCCCAGCTTAAAACAATCATTTATATTTTTTCTTTTTAAATTTTATTTATTTATTTATTTATTTTGGTTGTTTGATTTTTCAAGGTAGGGTCTCGCTCTAGCCCAGGCTGACCTGGACTTCACTGTGTAGTCTCAGGGTGCCCTTGAACTCTTGGCAGTCCTCCTACTTCTGCCTCCTGAGTGCTGGGATTAAAGGTGTGTGCTACCATGCCCGGCTTTTTAAAAATTTAAAAAAAAATCTTTTCATGAGAAAGAGAGAGAGATAATTGGTATGCCAGGACCTCCAGCCACTGCATTCAAACACAAGATGCACATGTGTGACTTTGCATGTTTGCATCACCTTATGCATCTAGCTGGCTTACTTGGGACCTGGAGAGTCAAACATGGGTCCTTAGGCTTTGCCAGTAAGCGCCTTAACTGTTAAGCCATCTCTCCAGCCTGTCTTTTTCTTCCTCCCTCCCTCTCTTCCTCCCTCCCTTCCTTCCTTTCTTCAGTGCTGTAAACTCAGGACCTTGTGCATGTGCTTTCTCACTGAGCCACATCTCTAGCCTCAAGTGATTCTTATGAGGGAGGTTTGTTTTTATATTTATTTTTGGGGTGGCAGGGTCTCACTCTAGCCCAGGCTGACCTGAAAATCATTTATAGCTCAGGCTGGCTTCAAACTCATGGCAATCCTCCTACCTCAGATGTGCACCACCTGCCATTGAGAGATCAGGTTTTTTTACTCAATATTTTAAAATTTTTATTTACTTATTTGACAGAGAAAGAGAAAGGGAGGGAGGGAAGGAAAGAGAGAGAGAGAACATGGGCGCACCAAGGCCTCCAGCCACTGCAAACAAACTCCAGACGTGTGCGCCCCTTGTGCATCTGGCTAATGTGGATCCTGGAAAATCAAACCAGGGTCCTTTGATTTGCAGGCAAACACCTTAACCACTAAGCCATCCTTCCAGCCCGAGAGATCAGTTTTAAATTAGTGAACAGAAGATGATTGTATAGAAGAGAGATTTTGAACTGAGCAGAACATGGAAAACTAAACATTGGAACAGACAGAGGAGACTTGGGATGGACTTTGTGGAAGTGAGGAAAGCAAACACAATTAACTGAATGTTGGAACAGACAGAGGAGACTTGGGATGGACTTAGTGAAAGTGAGAGGAGAACAAACCCAGTTTTCAGGGCATAGTAAGTAAAGTAACCAACCCATTTCATATTTGAATAAGAAAGAGAGATGTGAGGTAAGGTTGGAAGGTAGGAGGTTAGATCATGTAGATCTTTGAGTGAAATATTTTGAGTATCTTTTGGGACGCAACCCATTTCACTCTGATGAACATACTTGTTGGAAAGAGAGGTAATTATCAATTATAGCTTTTTAGGTCATTCTTTATAAGATTTGTTATTCATATACATGTGTTTGTTTGTTTGTTTTTTCTTTCAATAGCTAATCAAGTTGAAGAAACATTACATACCCATTTACCACAAACCCCAGAAACAAACTTTAGGGTAAGTTTTCAGTGTATATGTAGACTGCTGTTAACTGTGGCAAGTGTCAACGTTTTCTTTATGTCACTTTCTAAAGTGTATTTGTTTTAGGCAGAACACTGGTTTTTTTTTTTCAAATTTATTATTTGGGTTCGGACATCTTTGGAGACATTCTAAGAAGCCTTAGCTCTCAGGTTCTTTATGTTTGATATTTAGATCTATAGTACATATACTTTAGGCATAGGGTCTCCATTGTTTGTCCATAGATTTCTTCATTTCCAATGAGCTTTTCTTTGGGTATTAATCCTGAAGAGGAAACATTTTAAATTTGAATATTTATTAATCCTTTATATTGTGTTTTAGGATTCCAGCTATCCGTTTGCCAATAAAGAATCCATTGGTTCGGAACTGGGGAATTCCTATGCATCAAATCTTAGGATTAAAGAAGAGCCTTTGGATGATGAGTATGACAAAGCAATGGCACCTCAGCAGGGACTTCTAGACAAAATTAAAGATGAACCTGAAAATGCTCAAGTAAACATTGCGTCTCCCCCTATCTGTTTGTTCCATACATTGAATTGCTCATTTAAGAAAAGTGCTCAGGAGATGAAGTAGTTTACTGACAGGATAAAATGATTTTTAAAGGCGTTTGAGGCTATTTGAATTGTCTTGTAAGGCATTAACAAAAGTATATACATATCCTGAATACTAATTAAGGCTTTATCTTCTGTATCTTTTGATATGACTGTGATTTGGCAGTTTGTTTTTTCCAGTGCAGTATTAAGAAGCTGGTGTGTACTCAAGGGTTTGAATGTTGGTTCAGCTGGTGTAGCTGAAGGGTTAGGGTGCTTGATGGGTTTGCAGTGTGCCTTCTTTGTAGTAGTAAGTCTTTGTATCTGCTATAAATGAAGTACAGGTTAGGTGTGGATTTGACTGTCTTTCAAGAGGGGCCAGTATTTAGATTACCTTTGAAAGGGATATTTGAACCAGTTTATTGGTGAGGAGGCTTTGGTGAGTGATTGTGATTCTGAGTTTGAGAGTGTTGAGTAGTAAGAAAAAGGGAACTATTGTTCTGCCAAGGTTCCTCTGGATGTGAAAGTCACAGAAACCCTATAACTGAAATCCTAAAGTCAGCTAAGTTGTCATGCAGTTGATGGCACTGTAGTGGTTGGAATGGAAGAAAGAACTTACGTCATTTGCTGTTCAATTTTAAATGTAGGACAAGATCTAAGCAATCAGTAAATAGTAGTAGCAAATGTTGGAAGATAGTCTTCAAATTTTTTGTTGTTGGTGTTCAGATGGTATGGATTGGTGGGTAAGAAGCAATGCTAACAAGAGTTAGGGATTTCTCTGAAATATTATCTAATACAGAGGAAGCTTATCATTCCTGTCTTTTTTTTTTTTTTTTAAGTTATGGTCTCCCTCTAGCCCAGGCTGATCTGGAATTCACTCAGGGTGGCCTTGAATTCACAGCGATCCTCCTACTTCTGCCTCGCCAGTGCTGGCTCATTCTTGTCCTTCTTGTTATAAGGTTTATGTGTATTAATGAGACTTGAGTGGAAGAGACTTTTTCACTCTGGTTTCTCAACCCAGCGCCGTTCACCTTTTGACTGAGAAGACTTGTTGTGAAGACATGTGCTGTGCGTTGTGGCGTCTCTAGCAGCTTCCTGGCCTCTCTGCCTGTTCAGTGTCACCAGCCATCACAACCTAATGTCCTTTGGAAGCAAGACCATTTGCTATTGAGAACCATTGTTATATAGAAAAAGGAATAGGTGACTGTACAGGTAGGTAGGAGATGCTCAGTTAGCAAGACATCCAAAGTACCAAGAAGAAGGTAGATACATTAGAACAGTGGTGATAAAGTAGTGGCTGTGAGTGTAGTCGCCTCAAGGAAGACAGGAGGAACATGAAAGTAGATGGGAAGCTGAGTGTGGTGGCACTCCCAGCACTTGGGAGGCAGAGGTAGGATTGCTGAGTTGGAGGCCAGTCTGGAACTACAGAGTTCCAGGTCAGCCTGGTCTAGAGTGAAGCCCTACCTAAAAAAAAAAAAAAAAAAAAAAAGTAGATGGTAGTTTGTAGAAGCCAGGAAAATGGAAATGTTAGGCATCTGACTTAGAGATAAACATCCCAACACCTAAGGAAAGTTCATTAGGATATATATATCCTAATTATATATAATATCCTAAATATATATATATATCTATTTAGGATATCTTTATATATATATTATATTTAGCAGATACAAAGACTTACTACTAACAATATATAGATAGATATCTATATATAATTTTTTTCTTTTCAAATATTTTTATTAACAACTTCCACGATTATAAAAAAATACCCCATGGTAATGCCCTTCCTTTCCCCACTTTCCCCTTTGAAACTCCAATCTCCATCATATCTCCTCCCCCTCTCAGTCTCTCTTTTATTTTGATATCATGATCTTTTCCTCCTATTATGATGGTCTTGTGTAGATAGTGTCAGGCACTGTGAGGTCATGGATATCCAGGCTATTTTGTGTCTGGAGGAGCATGTTATAAGGAGTCCTACCCTTTCTTTGTCTCTTACGTTCTTTCCACCACCCCTTCTGCAATAGACCCTCAGCCTTGGAAATTGTGATAGAGATATTGCAGTACTGAGCACTCCTGTCACTTCTTCTCAGCACCACGATGCCTTCTGAGTCATCCCAAGGTCACTGTCATTTGAAAAAAGGAGATTCTGTACCAAAATTGAGAGTAGCATTAATATAAGGGTATGAACATTAAGAGAAGTGCTTACTGGGCAGTTTGGTGAGCATAGTACATACATTTAGCCAGACAGCAGCGGATGTTACACCCCTGGGGCTCATGACTACCCCTGTTTTAAGTTTTCAGTATCAGGGATGTGTTCCCTCCCATGGAGCAGGCCTCCAGTCCAATTAGAGGGCAGTTGGTTTCCATCATGACAGACCTGCCACTATTGCATTCATTGGCTCATTTGGCCTGTCTGGCCAAATATAAGGCTTGCAGTGTCTACTGTTGAGTATCTTCACCGGTGATTTCTCTTTCTTCCATTGAATTGCATGCAAAATGGCTTCTTCCAGCTTTCTGTCATCTGGTCTACATGGAGGAGGTTATCAGCTCAGTTCTAGCAGAATTTCTCAGGACCTTGCAGCTCAAGTATGTGGAGTCTTCAGCAATAGGATCTTACCATCTATTCTTGGTGGAAAACCAAGGGCCTGGGCAAAGGCCTTTGCCTGTGATGTTTTGGGGGTATCAGGGACCTCCCTGGCCAACAACTCACTGGAAGATATCCCATCCCTAGCACTGAAAATTTTCTAGCAACAATCTATGGCTCCTGAGTGTTCTATTGTCCAAAAAGTAGGTTTCCATATGATTTATTTATATTCTCTTAGATTTTGATTAGCCCTCCCTCCACCTTTCCTTTACTCAATCTCTTCCCCTGACCTCACTTGGGCCTTTTCACTCCCATTAATCTGTTCTTCTACTTACATATATACAATACCATCCTATTAAGTACCCCCTCCCTTCCTTTCATCTTCCCTTTATATCTCTTTTCTGGCTTACTGGCCTTTGCTACCACGTTTTCTTCCTACTCACACAGAGGTCCAGTCATTTGTAGCTAGGATCCACATATGAGAGAGAACATGCAACATTTGGCTTTCTGGGCCTGGGTTACCTCACTTAGTAAAATCCTTTTCAGATCCAGTATATATATGTATATGTATATATGTATATGTATGTATGAATATATATATATAGTTATAATATATATATAGTTATATATATTTTCATATATAGTTTTTTTTTTTTTTTGTTTTTCAAGGTAGGGTTTCACTCTAGTCCAGGCTGACCTGGAATTCACTCTGTAGTTTCAGGGTGGCCTCGAACTCACTGTGATCCTCCTACCTCTGCCTCTTGAGTGCTGGGATTAAAGACCGGCTAGGTTGTATATTTCTGAGATGATTATAAGCATGTTTCTATGCAGGTCAGATCTCTAATTGTCCCAGTGTGGATGTGGAAATTTTCTAAGAAAACATAATGCTAGCAGGGTACAAAAGGCTTTGTTTTCTTTTGTATATGACCCATGGACATTTCTTGGGGAAAACAGCATTTAATAGCAATGGCAAAATATAATGACGATTAGAAGGAATGGAAAAAAGTTATTAGTAATATTGTTTTAAAACTGAGGTTCCAGTAGAGAGAGAATATGAATAGAATGGATAGGTAGATGGCAGTGCTTATGTTTTATATGCTTGTTAAAAATAATGAAATCAGAGCCAGGCGTGGTGGAGCACACCTTTAATCCCAGCACTTCAGAGACTGAGGTAGGAGGATTGCTGTGAGTTCGAGGCCAGCCTAAGACTCCATAGTGAATCCAGGTCAGTCAGGGCCACAGTGAGATCCTACCTTGATAAACAAAATTAAAAAAAAAAAAAAAAACCAGCCAGGCATGGTGTACACACCTTTAATCCAGTACTCAGGAGGCTGAGGTAGGAGGCTTGCTGTGAGTTTGAGTCCAGCCTGAGACTACATAGTGAGTTTCAGGTCAGCCTAGGCTAGAGCAAGACCCTGCCTCAAAAATAAAATAAATAATGAAACCAGCTGGGTGTGGTGGCACACACCTTTGTTTAATCTCAGCACTTGGGAGACAGAGATGGGAGGATCTCTGTGAGTTTGAGGCCACCCTGAGTCTACATGGTACATTCTAGGTCAGCCTGGGCTATAGTGAGACCCTACTTCAAAAACCAGGAAAAGGTTTTGAGGGATAGCTTAACGGTTAAGTTGTTTGCCTGAAAGCCAAAGGTCCCAGGCTTAATTCCCCAGGACCCACATAAGCCAGATACACAAGGGGCTGCATGAGTCTGGAGTTTGTTTGCACTGGCTGGAGGCCCTGGTGTCCCCATTCTCTCTTTCTATGCCAAATAAATAAATAAATAATAAAATATTTTTTTAAAAATGAAAAAATCTTTTAACATGCTGAATATCAAATTTTATAATGATTATTAATTGTTTGGATGCTTGGAAAGAGTCCTGTAGTAAGGTAAGTATCCCTGGCTATAAAATCCCAAAACATTCTTTATCCTGTTCTAATGGTCAAACAGTCCCAGTACATGGGTAGATAAAGCCAGGTTTTACCTGAGCAGTCTTCTCTGTTTTCACTCACACAGTTCCATGGTCCTGTAGAATCAAATCTTTGATGATTCTTCCAGAAATCCCTGACATGAGTTTAAGTTACAAACTGTAGTTACTGGTTCGTTACTTCCTGTTATTTTTTCTTCTACCCAGTCGCTCTGCTCTTCTCCTTCCTGACCATGTACTCTTCCTCCTTAATGGTCCTGTTATTTAAGTGCTTCTCCTACCTGACCGTTGGAAATTTATACTCACTGCTTTTCGCTACTACATAATGTTTTATTAATCTTACTCACTCCCTATAGACTAGAAGAGGGACTTCCACTGGAATATTTTCTTAATCTCAAAAACAGTATCATTATCCTCATAAAGTATTATTAGAATTTACAATTGTGGCTATCCTTTTCTTTTGACCATCAGCTACTACTAACTTTTCTTATGATTTAATTAACTCATAGTTTTAGCTGTAACCTTTTCAAAACAATAAGGTGCTGAAATGTGTGTGTTTCATACATATAGATGTGTGTATATTTAACTTCTACCCATTTCCTTGCCATTATTTTTTTTCAGTTACAAACTTCTAGGCTTACTAGCCATCATTTTCCTGCTTTTGGTGCTAGCATTACATTATTTGGTTTCCTAGTTTTATGTGCTCATTTTAATCCTATTTTATGTTAGTGTAGTATTTTTCTATAGTTAAAATAATATTTATGGATGCTTTTATTGTTTTGTCTTCCAGTAAAAGATATGCCCCCATGTTTCTACAAGAAGGAGCTGAATTTTGTTGATTAGCTCAATTACTTGAAGCTATGTGGCCAAGAAAGAGCCTATCTGTGCTTATTTATAATCTAGGGTTTTTTGTTTTTTTTTTTTATAGAGGTAGGGTCTCATTCTAGCCCAGGCTGACCTGGAATTTACTCTGTAGGCCCTAGCTGGCCTCCAACTCACAGCAATCTTCCTACCTCTGCCCGCAGAGTGCTGAAATTTAAAGGTGTGCACCACCACACCCACGTGGTGGTAGTGGTGGTGGTGGTGGTGGTGGTTTTTTTTTTTTTTTTTTGAGGTAGAGTCTCACTCTGGCTCAGGATGACCTGGCCTGGAATTTACTATGTGGCCTTGAACTCACAGTGACCCTCCTACCTCTGCCTCCTGAGTGCTAGGATTAAAAGAATGCACCACCATACCTGGCTTCCAGCTTCCTTTTTAAAGACTTTATTATTTATTTATTTATTTATTCATTCATTCATTCATTCATTCATTTAGTTTCTTGAGGGGGAGATCTTATGTAGCCCAGACTGACTTCAAAATCACTATGCAGCTGAACTCCTGATCCTCCCAGGATGACAGATGGACATCAACATATTCCCAGTTTATGTGGTGCTGGGATTTTCACTCAGGGCTTCATGCTAGATAAGCACCCTACAAACTGTGCTACATCCCTAGCCCATAATCTAGTTCTTTGTTTTTTCTTTTTCTTTTTTCTTGGTTTTTTTTTTTTTTTTTTTTTTTTTTTTTTTTTTTTTTTGGTTTTTGGAAGTAGGGTTTCACTCTAGCCCAGGATGACCTGGAATTCACTATGTAGTCTCAGGCTGGCCTCGAACTCATGGTGATCCTCCTACCTCTGCCTCCCGAGTGCTGGGACTAAAGGCATGTGCCACCATGCCCAGATTTTTTTAACTTAAAGAATGTGTCAAGAAGTTTGGTATTGTCATCACAGAATAAGAGAGAGGCCAGGCATGGAGGCATATGCCTTTAATCCCAGCACTCGGGAGACTTGAGGTAGGAGGATTACTGCGAGTTGGAGGCCAGCCTGAGACTAATTCCAGATCATCCTGGGCTAGAGCAAGACCCTACCTTGGAAAACCAAAACTCAGTAAACAAACTAGAAGTGAATTAGAGACATTCAGTTTGAACTAATGGACACTGATCATGTCTGGAGTTTTCTGAGATTAAAAAAAGACTAGGAGCTATAGAGATGGTTTAGCGATTAAGGCCCTTACCTGCCAAGCCTAAGGACTCAAGTTCAGTTCCCTTGTGCCCACAGAAGCCAGATGAACATGGTGGCGCATGCGTCTGGAGTTTGTTTGCATTTGCTGGAGGCCCTAGTGCACCCATTTTCTCTATCTGCTTCTCTCTCCACTCACTCTCTCTCAAATAAAAATTTAAAAAAATTTAGCCAGGTGTGGTGGCACACATGCCTTTAATCCCAGCATTTGGGGGGCAGAGGTAGGAGGATCCCCATGAGTTCAAGACCAGCCTGGAACTATAGACTGAGTCCTAGGTCAGTGGGCTAGAATAGACCCTACCTTGAAAAAAACAACAATTTCTTTTTTCAATGGCAATTTGCTTTTATTACTACATACATAGGGAATCTCAGGATAACTCAACATTACAAAACAACTTATATATGTATTTCTTTTTTTAAAGATATTTTTATTATTTGTTACACACACATACACACGGGGGGGGGGGGGAAGAAATGGGCACTACAAGGCCTCTAGCCCCTGCAGAGGAGCTCTAGATACAGTAGAGGAACTCCAGATACAATCGCCACCTTGTGCATCTGGCTTACATGGATCCTGGGGAATCAAACCTGGGTTCTTTGGTTTTGTGGGCAAGTGCCTTACCTGCTAAGCCAACTAACTCTTCAGCCCTTATTTGTGTATTTCACCACCAATGCAACTATAAGTACCTTTACTAGATGCAAAATTTTATCTTATAAATTACTATACATTTCTTAGAATATATCCTCTCTGGAGCATAAGGGAATGTCTTTATGTTTTGTTTTTTCTTTGTTTTGTTCTTTGGCCCAGGCTCACCTGGAATTCACTATGTAGTCTCAGGGTGACCTCGAACTCACAGTGGTCCACCTACCTCTGGAAATGCCTTTTTTTGTTTGTTTTTAGAGGTAGGGTTTTACTTTGGAATGTCTGTTTTTTGATCAGTTAACAATCACTGATTTTGAAAGCAAAATAATAGAACCTTCTGTAATTACTGAAAGAATGCAAATTACTGATGTCAGCATTATTATTTAATTCTTGGATTTTTGCCTCAATGTATGTTAATATACTACAAAGGAATTACAAGCAAAGACAATGAAAAAGAGGAGATAAAATAATCATTTAGGGCTGGAGAGATGGTTTAGCGGTTAAGGTGTTGCCTGCAAAGCCTAAGAGTCCTAGTTTGATTGCCTAGTGCCCACATAAGCCAGATGCCAAGGGGGCACATGTGTCTGAAGTTTGTTTGCACCCATTCTCTCTTTATCTGTCTCTTTCCCTCTCAAATAATAAATAAAAATAAAATATAAAAATAAATAAAAATAATCATAGCTAAGGATATTCATTAAAAACTAATAGAAGGCTGGAGAGATGGCTTAGTGGTTAAGGTACTTGCCTACAAAGCCATAGGACCCAGATTCAATTTCCCCGGTACCCACATAAAGCCACATGCACAAGGTGGCACATGTATCTGGAGTTCATTTCAATGGCTAAAAGCCCTGGCATGTCTATTTTCTTTTCTCTGCCCCTCCCTCTCCCTCTCCCTCCCTCTCTCAAATAAAAAATATAAAATTATATATTAAAAAAAGAACTAGCCAGGCATGGTGGTGTGCGCCTTTAGTCCCAGCACTTGGGAGGCAGAAGTAGGAGGATCACTGTGAGTTCAAGGCCACTCTGAGACTACATAGTAAATTCCAGGGCAGCCTGAACTAGAATGAGACCCTACCTCAAAAACCAAAAAAAAAACCAAAACAAAACAAAACTAATATAGTGGAGCAAATGGTTGAATTAATAATTATGTAAACATAAATATCTAATATATTAATATATAAAAGATAGTAATGCTTCTATAAATTAGCTTTCTACTTTGAGAAAATAATGCAAAAGATGTACTATTTCTAGCAAACAACTTATGTAAGAAAACTTGGAGAGACCATATTTTTATTTATTTACTCATTTTGTGTTTTTATTCTTTTTTAATTTTTTTATATCTTTATCATTTTTTATTAACAACTTCCATGATTATAAACAATATCCCATGGTAATGTCTTCCCTTCCCCCCACTTTCCCCTTTGAAACTCCATTCTCTATCATATCCCCTCCCCCTCTCAGTCAGTCTCTTTATTTTGATGTCATCATCTTTTCCTCCTATTATGATGGTCTTGTGTAGGTACTGTCAGGCACTGAGGGATCATGGAGATCCAGGTCATTTTTGTGTCTGGGGGAAGCACGTTGTAAGGAGTCCTACCCTTCCTTTGCCTCTTACATTCTTTCCGCCACCTCTTCTACAATAGACCCTGATCCTTGGAAAGTGTGATAGAGATATCGCAGTGCTGAGCATTCCTGTCAACTCTTTACTGCACCATGATGCCTTCTGAGTCATTCCAAGGTCACTGCCATCTGAAAAGAGAAGGTTCTCTACCCAAAGTGAGAGTAGCATTAATATAAGGGTATGAACATTAAGAGAAGTGCGTACTGGGCAGTTTGATAAGCATAGTATATACATTTAGCTAGACAGCAGCAGACGTTACACCCCTAGGGCTCATGACTACCCTGTTGTAGGTTTTCAGTATCAAGGCTGTATTCCCTCCCATGGAATGGGCCTCCAGTCCAATTAGAGGGAAGTTGGTTTCCACCATGACAGATGTGCTATTATTGCACCCATTGGCTCATTTAGCCTGTCTGGCCAAATACAAGGCTTGCAGTGTCTACTGTGGAGTATCTTCACTGGGAATTTCTCTCTCTCCCATTGAACTGCATGCAGGATGGGTTTTTGCAGCTTTCTGTCAGCTGGACAGACCATATTTTTAAATGTAAGAAATTCTGTGACATCAGGTATTTCTAAATTAAGATACAGTATAATAAAAATATCAGTGATTAGGTTCTGTATTTTTGAAGAATAGGTGTGCATATACCCATGTATTACATAGATATTTTGGGAAAAGTATTTGGAGAGATCAAAGATGGGCATGGTAGTGCATGTCTTTAGTTCTAGTACTCAGGAGGCAGAGGTAGAAGGATCACTGAGTTTGAGGCCAGCCTGGAACTACATAGTGAATTCCCGGTCACCCTTGGCTAGTGAGACCCTACCTTGAAAAACCAAAAAAAAAAAAAAAAAAAAGTACTTGGATAGATCTGGAATGACAAACCATATTAGATGGTTAGATATCCTATAGTTAGTTTCAGTTAGTGTGATAGAAAGATTAAGCAGGCTGATAATGACATACGATAGTCCAAGGTAGCCATTAGTTTCAAATGATTTGATGTAGTAGTGAATGCAAGAGGACAGAACTTACTATTTAGTGAAAGAAAAAGAAACATGCCCCATTCCAAATGGTTCAAAGCCCAAGTTATCAGTGACTGGCCAAAGCCAGTCCATCTTGTGCTTTTTTAAATGCTGTCATTCCGACCACTGTCACGTTGTTTTATTTACATATTGTCTGTGGGTGCTTTTGCTCTACCAGGGTAGAGTTGGGTAGTTGTAGCAGAGACCAGAGTTGAGTAATTGGAACAGACCATATGGCCTGCAAAGTCAAAAATATTTACTATCTGGCCCTTTGCAGATAAAGTTTGCTGACCCCTGGATTAAAGGACTATAATAAACAATGAAACCACTTTCTTATTATTTTATTATGGAAGTAAAACTTTGTAAGAGATAGAAGAAATCACAAAGGTAAACATTGTCAGATTTTTTGCATAATCTGCAAATTAAAACAAACTGGAAAGACTTAATTGGCTTTTTTTATAAGTTACTGGAATAAAAACAGTTTTGTTGGGGAAAAGCATCTGTAATATCTCAAAAATCTTTATTATGTATCTTTACCTACTAACCTACTCAAATAATTAAAATGAGTGTTCACAAAGATAGCCATTCTGGCCTTGCTGATTGAACTAAATATGTGAAAACATGAAAGAAGCCACATTATTATGCCAGTGTCCTGCAGGGTCAGTTTGGAGTTCTCAGACAAAAGGAAAAAATAAGTAGTACTTATCCTTACCTTATTTAAAGTTTGAGTATTACGTTCGTTATGGCTTTTTACATAACTTGGCATTTTAAAAATACTGTTACTAGCTGGGTGTGGTGATGTATTTCTTGCATAAGGAAGCCAGAGGCAGGTGGATGGCTGCAAATTTGAGGTCGGTCTGTTCTGCATAGCAAGTTCCTGGCCCGCCAGGGTTAGATGGGGAGACCCTGTCTAGAAACGCATAAACAATAAAAATAACTTTATTATATTAAATCACAATTATTGAAAGTTCAGTATTCTTTGCCTGAATCAAGTGCACATACCTCAGTCACCTTGTGTCGTCTGCTATGTCCATATGTATCAGTAACATAGTGGTGTTTCTCAAGCTTGCATAGTGTCCTCCACCACAAAAGTTTTATCTGAGATACTTCAGCATTTCAAAAATAAGGAGTCTTTGCAGTATTTGTTAGTGTTACTGTGCTAAACATCTTTTAAAAAACCTGCCACTTCAAAGTATCGAGGTTGAACAGTAGTGTTGCAGCAGCGCTGGGCTGCACTGGCGCTCGCAGTGCTTGGTCACGACTGGACACACGCACGCACTTAGCATCCATTGAGATCTCGCAACTTAAAAATGCTGCTTCAGCCAGTCCTGGTGGCACACGCCTTTAATCCCAGTGCTCAGGAAGCAGAGATAGAAGGATTGACATGAGTTCAAGGCCACCCTGAGACTACATAGTGACATCCAGGTCAGCCTGGGCTAGAACTAGAACCTACCTAAAAAAAAAAAAGTTTTAGAATTCTCATTACTTAGACCTCTGGTTTTTGGACTGTCAAATCTTAGAAACACTTGTATTTAGCTAAAAGAAGTTATTTTGAGTAATATACAAAATGTATAAAGGCTCAAATAATGCTAGAGAGTACAATGTGAGTTTGTAAGAAAAACTTAGAATAACTACAGCTATATAAAAAAAAAAGCTAAACCTTTCTTTGAGGAAAGGAGGGGAAAAGACTGGAAAGAAATATACCAACAGAATATTCTGGTTCTTTGGGGCTGATAAATATGATTAGTTTTTTGTTATTTCTTCCTATCTTAATTTTATATTGTGATTATGTATTACTTTTATAATATACAGTAAATTCAAATACTGTAATATCAGAGTTTTCAAGATAATTTTGAAAGATTGGGCTGTTTAGGTAGGTAATACTCCCCCCATACTCTGCTAGCATATATAAGTATATTATACCCTTATTGTTAATTATAGTTTGCTTACTGTTTTATATTTTATTACTTATTAATGTTAATCCTGTGAAGATTTTTCATCTCCGTATAGCACTAGTAAGATGGCTTGATTTCTTTAGGTATTTATTGTTTCTCTGTATTTATTATTATTATTTTTTCCTTTTTGAAGGAGTATAGTCATGGCCAGCAGCACAAAACTCAAGAGGGGGAACTGAAAATCAGTGCTGTGTTTTCAGTCAGTGGCAGTCCTCTTGGTAAGAATCAGAACTGAATAAATGAAATGTATTTCTTCTGACCAACATAATTGAGAAGCAGTTTCTACTTGTATTATTAAACTAGGCAGTTCTCTTTGTTGATTTAGAATGCCTTTGCATTGTATGTTGCATAATTATGATTTGGTTTCAAGACTTGCTCTAAAAGAAAAAGAACCAATACAAAAATGCATGCTAAAATGTTAAAATTTCTTAGATTTTCTTCTTTCTGTTTTATTTTTAAAGCTCCACAGTTGACTACTGGCTTTCAGCCATCACTGGCATCATCTGGCATGAATAAAATGCTTCCTTCAGTTCCAGCCACAGCTATTCGAGTTTCCTGTTCTGGTTGTAAAAAAATCCTCCAAAAGGGGCAAACTGCTTACCAGAGGAAAGGGTCTACTCAGCTTTTCTGCTCTACACTGTGCCTGACTGGATACACAGTCCCACCTGCCCGCCCACCACCTCCTCTCACCAAGAAAACTTGTTCAAGTTGCTCAAAGTATAGCAGAATTCTAAATTATCATTTTTATTTCTTTCCTTTGTCTTAGTGTACACTGTGCTGCAGCTGTATATTATGTTTGAATTTCTACATTTCCGTGGGTTTTTTTTCTCTAAATACTTCATTCTTTTAGTGTCACCATGTTGCTGCTGTTCTCAGTCTTTTGCAGTGGTAGGTTAAACGTGACTTTTATAAATTCAGAAATGGTTCTGAAATCAACCTTCCATCTTTGTTAGAAAAGATCCCTTATGTAACTGAAGATGCACATTTGGGAGTATTGTATTACTATGGCATCCTCTTGTAACTATAGAGAAGAGATCTTAAGTCCAACAAGTATTTAAGGTTATGTTTCTGTCTGTTAAATCACTGAAATTTATTCGATGTTTTCCTTTAAATGAAACATCTTTTCAGTATTTCTGAACTACTTCACCAGGTCCGTTGAAATATCAGATAACAAAAAAGGGGTATGAATATTAAGGTCACTCTAATATATTTTATAAGGTGGTTGTTACAAACTGTTTGAATGAGTTCATTTGAAAAAAGAAGAAGAATGTTTTTTGAGGGATTTGTTTTGTAATATTTTGGCTTTTCTATATGAGCCATGACTTACTGTGTTATCTTTCAGTGTTTATGTCTTTTCTCTGTCAGGGAAGGGAGAAAGATGATCTCTTCTGACAGAGTTATAGCTGGGATATAACAGAAGTTGGAGTATGTGTAGATGTTTTTTCCCATCCTGTTGTTAGCTTCGTTTCATGGAAACAACCCCAAGAGTACATTGGGGTGGTAAGATAGCAGTTGAAATATACACTGTACTCCATCTAAGTGTAGAATGGATTTCAGATTCCTAAAGAAATTAGATTTTTCTTATAATATGGCTGTTATTTAACAAAAACAAATGTTGCAACTTTTTGTTCTTGGATTATTTTTTAAGGTTAGACAGATTCAGCATCCTTAATCTGAAATCTATATCAAAGTACTGCAAAATCTAAAGCTTTTAAAACAGTATTTTATTTATTAGTTTATTTCCAAGGAGAGAGGGAAAATGGATGTGCCAGGGCTTCCTGCTATAGCAAATTAACTCCAGACACATGCACCACATTGTATGTCTGGCTTACGTGGGTACTGGAGAATCAAACCTAGGTTGTTAGGCTTTGTAGCCAAGTGCCTTAACCACTGATCCATCTCCCTAGCCCATGAAGCTTTTTTTGTTTGCTTGGTTTTGTTTTTCCAGGTAGGGTCTCACTCTAGCCCAGGCTGACCTGGATGGAATTCACTGTGGAGTCTCAGGGTGGCCTTGAACTCACGGCAATCCTCCTACCTCTGCTTCCTGAGTGCTGGGATTAAAGGCATGCACCACCACGCCTGGATTATGTATTTATTTAATTAGTTGAGAGAGAGGGAGCGAGGGGGGGGGGAGAAAAGAAGGAGGAGGAGGAGGAGAAAATGGTTGTGCTAGGGCCTGTAGCCACTGCAAATGAACTTGACACATGAGCAGAGAGAGATAGAAGACAGACTGTGACACGTTGTGTATCTGGCTTGCATGGGATCTGGGCAATCAAACCTGGGTCCTTAGACTTCACAGGCAAGCACCTTAACAGCTAAGCCATCTCTTCAGCCCAAATCTAAAGCTGTTTCACTGGTAGCATGATATCAAGATTTGTTGTTGGTTTTTTTTTTTTTTTTTTTGTTTTGTTTTGTTTTGTTTTTGATTTTGGAGTACTCTAGATTTTTGGATTAAGGATGATTACCCGGTAATACACATGCATATATTTCAAAACCTGAAAGAAAAAAAAAAAAACCTGAAGCTTTTCTGGTTTTAAACATTTCAGCAAAGAGATACTCAATGTAGAACACATTCTTTTGTACAACTTCAGTTTACTGGAGGTCTGTTTACATGTGGCTGAAACTCTTCCAAAACCATGTACATTGAATATAAGATAGATTTCAAATTTTCATCAATATTTAGTTTAAAAGCAAAATTTGATTTATAAGTTTGATGTTTGGTGACATAATTTGAGGAATAAATTCAAGCAGTCTGTTACAAAACATGGCAACTCTAGCTAGTAGCTGTGAAAAATTCTGGGAGTTCATGTAAAATGTTAAAAGAAAATTAGGCTACCAGAGATAATGTACTTTTTTTTTTTTTTTGGTACAGGAAACAAGGTGGTTGATGCAATAACTTGTTTTAATGATTCTTTAATTATTTTAAGGATCAGCAATTACTAAAATGTCAGTGATATTTCTCTTTTCATGATATCCAAGTACTTTAAATATATATCACTTATTTTTTTAAATAATCACAGGTACCTCATATAAGTTTTAAAATATATGGCCCCATTTTTAAATTCTTATTCATATGTGTTATTGTCATTTATCATATGGTTCCTGGTGTCTACCATTGCTGTATCTGAAGACACATCATTTTAACCTACATATTGTCTTGAGATTCCCTATGTGCCACCACACTCAACCACCTGCTGTTTTCAAATGCTTTATTTTTATTTATTTATTTGACAGAGGGAGAAAAAGAGAGATTGAATGGTCGTGGCTGGGCCTCCAGCCACTGCAAACAAACTCCAGACGCATGTGCCCCCTTGTGCATCTGGTTAATGTGGGTCCTGGGGAATCAAACCTGAGTCCTTTGGCTTTGCAGGCAAATGCCTTAACCACTAAGCCATCCCTCCAGCTCCCACCTTATTTAAAAAAAATATTTTTAAAACTTACTTATTTACTTGTAAGCAGAGAGAGATAGAAGACAAACAGTGAGAATGGGTGCATCAGAGCTTTCAGCTGCTGCAAATGAACTCTAGATGCATGCCTTACCCTATTCATCTGATTTATGTGTGTACTGGGGAATCGAGCCTGGGTTATTAGGCTTTGCTGGCAAGTGCCTTAACTGTTAAGCCATCATTCCAACCCCACTTTGTGTCTGTGTGTGTGTGTGTGTGTGTGTGTTTGTGTGTGTGTACATGCCCCCTCCCCCTGCAAGCAGAGTCTCACTCAAACCCAGACTTTTAAAAATAGTTTATTTGTGAGAGAGAGGAGGGGGGGAAGGAGGGGAGGGAGAGGGAAGCAGATAGAGAATGGACACGCCAGGGCCTCTAGCCCTCAAATGAACTACAGATGCAGGTGCCAGCTTGTGCATCAGGCTTATGTGGGCCTTGGGTAATTGAACCTGGGTTCTTTGGTTTTGCAAGCAAGCGCCTTAACTTCTAAGCCGTCTCTCCAGCCCATAATGCACTTATTTGGAAAACAAACAAAAGATTTAAAAAAATAAATACTGTTTTATATTTGTTACATTTTTTTTGTTGTTTATTTGAAAGGGACAGAGAAAGAGGGAGAGAGAGAGAAAGAGAGAGAAATGGGCACACCAGAACCTCCAGCCACTGCAAATGAACTCCAGATGCATGTGCCATCTTGTGCATCTGGTTTACGTGGGTCCTGGAGAATGGAGCCTCAAACTGGAGTCCTTAGGCTTCATAGGCAAGCACTAAACCGCTAAGCCATCTCTCCAGCCCTTATATTGTTTTATATGCCACATTTGGTTTTCTTTTGGAAATCACTTTAGGCTACATATAGTCTGATCTAAAATAATGGAATTTTTTTTTTAATTTTTACTTTTTGTATTGGGGGTTGAATTGGGGTCGTTGCACATGCTGTCCCTGTGCTTCCCTGCTGAACTCTACCCCCAGACCTTTTTTGTATTTGGATACTACGTTGTCTGACTTTCAAGATTACTACTGCTGCTGGGCATGATGGCACACTTGTTTAAACCCAGTACTTAGGAGGCTGAGGTAGGAGGATCACCATGAGTTATGGAATAGTCTGGGTTACAGTAAACTCCGAATTGAAAAAATTAAAGGAAACAACCCCACACAATTATTGCTACTCTGTATTTTAGGAATGCTTCTATAACAGTATTTTGACCCACTTGTCCCCATAACTGTGAGCTCCCGTACACATGCATGGATTATGTTGTTGTCGTCGTCGTCCTTTCTTTTGTTTGTGTGGTATTTTGAGGTAGGGTTTTGCTCTAGCCCAGGCTGACCTAGAATTCAGTATGTAGTCTCAGGGTGGCCTTGAACTCACAATGATCCTCCTCCCTCTGCCTCTCCAGTGCTGGGATTAAAGGCGTGCACTACCACACCCAGCTTCAGGATTCGGTCTTAACTCAGGATTCAGCTCATGTCTTAATTATTGTATCAGCCAATCAGTAAATTCTTCTGTGAAATACATAGAAACCTAATAGGCAAAAAAGCTTAAAAATGCACAACAATTTAGAGCTACTAAGTATGGGAGACAGATTGGGAGTTACATGTTTCAGGTTAGTATGCTATCAGGTATTAGTTTTATATTATAATTATTTATTGAACTATTTTGAACTATATGATCTTAAGAGACACTTCATAGAATTTCATCTGTTTGGGCTGGAGAGACGGCTTTAGCGGTTAAGGCACCTGCCTACAAGGCATAAAACCCAATTTGATTCCCCAGAACCCAAGTAAGCCAGATACACATGGTGGCACATGCGTCTGGGGTTCATTTGAAGTGGCATGCTGTTCATCTTTCTCTCCTTCTCTCTCTCTCTTTTTCTTCTTTCTCCTAAATAAATAAATAAATAAAGCTTTGTTCACCTATTTGAAAAATTTGGTTTTAAAATGGCTTACACTTAAATTGGTAATTTACTATAGAAAGACTAGTTTGG
Source organism: Jaculus jaculus (assembly GCF_020740685.1). NCBI lineage: Eukaryota > Metazoa > Chordata > Mammalia > Rodentia > Dipodidae > Jaculus > Jaculus jaculus. The sequence goes on along the minus strand of NC_059106.1, from coordinate 69,431,846 downwards.
TGTAGCCGGGCGTGGTGACACACACCTTTAATCCCATCACTCAAGAGGCAGAAGTAGGAGAAAAGCTGTGAGTTCGAGGCCACCCTAAGACTACATGGTGAATTACAGGTCAGCTTGGGCTAGAGCAAGACCCTACTTTGAAAAACAAAAAACAACAACATAAAAGGACTAGTTTGGTGACAGTTATGGCTTGAGTGTTGGGAAAACTTAAGTATTAAATCTTCATTGCCTTTGCTAGTAATGCATAATTACCTAGTAGATTTTTGAAATGTGGATATGTTAATTTTTTTGTAACCATGCTTAAGTATACATATTCTGTAATTTAATATGTATATTTACTTTTTAAAGTCTTGAGCTGGACATGGTGACTCATACCTGTAATTCTAGTTAAGAGACAAGGCAGAGCCAGGTGTGGTGGTACACACCTTAAATCCCAGCACTCGGGAGGCAGAGGTATGAGGCCACCCTGAGACTACATGAATTCCATCCAGGTCACCCTGAGCTAGAGTAAGACCCTACCTCCAAAAACAAAAACAAAACAACAAAGAGAGAGAGAGAGTGCGTGTGAAGGATTACTGTGAGCTTGAGATCAGCCTAGTGAGACCTTGCCTTGTTCCTCAAAATAATGGTTTGTGTTGGGCATTGTGGTGTATACATGTAATCTCATAGTTAGGAAGTGGAGGCACAAGGATCATGAGTTTGAGTCTGTCTGGGATGTGCCTGGGCCACATGAGATGCTGCTCAAAAACCCAAAGAAGGGCTGGAGAGATGGCTTAGTGGTTAAGCGCTTGCATGTGAAGCCTAAGGACCCCAGTTCCAGGCTTGATTCCCCAGGACCCACGTTAGCCAGATACACAAGGGGGCTTACGTGTCTGGAATTTGTTTGCAGTGGCTGGAAGCCCTGGCGCGCCCATTCTCTATCTATCTCTTTCTCTTGCTCTCTTTCTGTCACTCTCAAATAAATAAATAAAAATGAACAAAAAATATTAAAAAAAAAAAACAAACAAAGAAAAAACATGGGTGGGGAAAAAAATCCCCAGCAATTTAGGCTAGTCTGGAATTCACTGTACCTCCTAGCCTGTCTTTAACTTGCTATTCTCCTGCCTCTGTCTCTTGAGTGCTAGAATTACAGGTATTACCATGCTTGATCCTAGTTACTGTGTTTCTTTTTAATTTTTTTTTATTTTTTGTATATGTGGTTTTTGAGGTAAGATTTCACTCTAGTCCAGGCTGACTTGGAATTCACTATATAGTCTCAGGGTGGCCTCGAACTCTTGGCGATCTTCCTACTTCTGCCTCCCAAGTGCTGGGATTAAAGGTGTGCGCCACCATGCCCAGCTCTTTATTTAATTTTTGAAGTACACTAATTCTCCTGCTGCTTCTGGGAAGTAGGTGGTATATTCTATATTTTACAAAAAACAAAAAAGGATTAAAACAATTTGTAAGTTTATTCAAGAAAACCAAGGTTGCAAAATTTAAATTTAAATGCCCTTCACTATAATTCCTTATTTTTAATTGGTTACTTTTAAGTCCCCAGAAGAAAAACAGTGGAATATACTGTGGTTTATTTTATCTTTGTTATCATTTTTAGAGATATTTTAAACCCAAAAGATGTGATCAGTGCCCAGTTTGAAAATACCACCACCAGTAAGGATTTTTGCAGTCAGTCATGTTTATCAACATATGAACTGAAAAAAAAACCTATTGTTACTATAAATACAAACAGTATTTCAACCAAGTGCAGCATGTGTCAGAAGAATGCTGTGGTAAGTTATGTGTTTACTTTGCTGGCACGGGTGATGGGAAGTGCACTGCTTAAGGCTTCAAGAACGGTGTTGATACTTGGTTATTTTCTTATGCTGCTTTTTCATGATCAGATTCGACATGAAGTCAACTATCAGAATGTGGTCCATAAACTGTGCAGTGATGCCTGCTTCTCGAAGTTTCGCTCTGCTAACAACCTCACTATGAACTGTTGTGAGAACTGTGGGGGTTACTGTTACAGTGGCTCTGGGCAGTGCCACATGCTTCAGATTGAAGGACAGTCCAAGAAGTTTTGTAGTTCAATGTGTGTCACCTCATACAAGCAGGTATTGGACCATAGTCAATCCTGATGTGTTGGTTCCTTTCTAGGAAATCACAGCTTTGGGGAGGGAATTATTTTTTAAATAGTTGTGAAAGATATTAATATCAGTATTTGCTTATGTTTTACATATAAGTATTTGTCAAATGAATATGTATTCAGTGTTCTATATTAGTATTCAATAAGCCAGTTTCTATAAATGCATTTGAAATATGTTTTTAGATTATAGCTTTCTTTTGTTTTGTTGAGATTGGGTCTATATAGCTAAGATTTCCTGAACCTTGTGGTATATAGCCCAGGATTGCCTCAAACTTGTGATCCTCCTGTATCAGCCTCCCAAATGCTTCCATGCCTAGCTAGAGTATAGCCTTTTATTTCAGATGTGATAAATATTTTTGAACAAAAAATTTTAAATGCCAAAAGCATAAAAATACATTTTTATTGGAGACAGTCTTACCCTTTTGGTATGTAGCCTTCTAATCTTTGACATGTATTTTGATTTGCATGTGTATATGTTCTTTGACCTTTGAACCACACAAATTAAAATTGCAAACCAGAAAGAAAAAAATTTTTTTTTAAAGTAAAAACCTGAATTGTTAGAGTGAAGGTTTTTTCTTCATGAAATAGGAAAAATAGATAAGGATATACATTATTTTGTGCATTGATGAGGTTTGCAGGGATAAGCTGGTTAAACTATATCACAGAAATCTTTTATGTTGTCTTGTGGGTATTAAATTTTGAACAAATAATTTTTAAATTGGTAGATATAAAGAAATAGTAAATACTTTCTACATTAATTTTTTTTAAATGCTTTAATTTTTTAAAGATTTATTATTTGGTTTTTAGTGGTAGGGTCCAGGCTAACCTGGAATTCACTATGTAGTCTCAGGGTGGCCTTGAACTCATGGCTATCCTCCTGCCATTGCCTCCCAGGTGCTGGGATTAAAGGCATGTGCCAAATCACTCTGCTAAAATTTTATTATTATTATTATTCACTTTTATTTGAGACAGAGAGGGAGAGAGAAAAAGAAAAAGAGTGGGAATGGACATGTCAGGGTCTCTAGCAAACGCAAATGAACTCCAGAGACATGTGCCATCTTGTGTATCTGACTTACGTAAGATCTGAAGAATTGAACCTGGGTCCTTAAGCTTCATAGGCAAGTGACTTAACCACTAAGCCATCTCTCAGCTCTACAACACAATTTTACAAAAGGTTTTTTTTTGGTGCATTTGCTTTTTTTAATTTTTATTTTTATTTGAGAGTATGAGAGAGGGTAGGAGGGAGAGAATGAGTGTGCCAGGGTATCTCGCTACTGCAAATGAACTCTAGATGCTTGTGCCACTTTGGGCATCTGGCTTACGTGGGTCCTGGGGAATCAAACTGAGGTCCTTTGGCTTTGTAGGCAAACACCTTAACTGCTAAGCCATCTCTCCAGGGTCCCCCCTTTTTTTGATGCGGGGTGGGAGCGTGGGCATTCCAGGGCCTTCTGCTGCTGCAAATGCACTTCAGACACATTGTACCCCCTTGTTGTGCGTGTGCGACATTGCATGGTTGCATCACTGCGTCTGGCTTCATGGGGCCTGGAGGTTCCAACATGAATTCTTAGGCTTTTTAAGTAAGAACCTTAAATGCTAAGCCATCTCTCCTGTCCTGCATTTTTGTTTTAAGATTTTTTTTTTTTTTATTGGGAGGGGTGAAGAATGGGCACACCAGGTCCTCTAGCCACTGCAAACGAGTTCCAGATGCATGTGCTACCATGTGCATCTGGCTTATGTGGGACCTGGAGAATTGAGCGTTGAGTCCTTAGGCTTTCCAGGCATGCACCTTAACCGTAAGCCATTCCAACCCCTTTTTGTTTTTTGTTTTTTAACGGTGAATCATATAGCCCACCAATATTGATGAGGTGTCCGAAAATTTCCTTTAAATTATTACTAAAGTTTGTAGTAATTTTAGTATTTTAAAGATAAGCCAGTTGTGGTGGCACACGCCTTTAATCCCAGCACTTGGGAGGCACAGATAGGAGGATCACCACAAGTTTGAGGCCACCCTGAGACTACATAGTCAATTCCAGGTCAGTCTGAGCTAGAGTGAGACCCTACCTCGAAAAACAAAACAAAGAAACGGCTATTCTTTCATGATACTTTTTTCAGTCACTAAGGGTGAATTCATGTTTCAGAAGAGAAACCAAATAAAACATCTTAATTTTAAATTCATATTTTGCTTTTAATTTGGCCAATTAACTGGTTACCCTTTTCATACATTAAAATATGTTTTGGGGCTGGGCATGATAGTGCACGTCTTTAATCCCAGCACTCGGGAGTCAGAGGTAGGAGGATCACTGTGAGTTCATGGCCACCCTGAGACTACATAGTGAATTCCAGGTCAGCCTGGGCTAGAGTGAGACCCAACCTCAGGAAAAAAACAAACAAACTGTATTTTGGAGGTGGGGAGAGGGTTCACTGGGTGAAGTGCTTACCACTGAAGCCTGAGTACCTGAGTTTGATCCTCAGACCCCCATGTAGAAACTGGGAGCCATGGCAGGCTTCTGTAATCCCAGCTTTCTGATAGGAAGATAGGAGGTGGAGACAAGAGAATTTTCCAGATGCTTTCATTGGATAATTGAAAAGTTGCACTCAGTAGGCATAGGTAGGAGGATCACTATGAGTTCAAGGCCATCCTAAGACTATATAGTGAATTCTAGGTCAGCCTGAGCTAGAGTGAGACCCTACCTCCGAAAACAAAACAAAACAAAACCAAAAAAAAGAGAGAGAGAGAGAAACCCTGTCTCAAATGAGGTGGAACAGTGAGGGCAGACCTGAAAGTTGGCTGTCTTCTGACCTACACAAACATATGTGTGTATATACACACACACACACAAATTTAAAAACGTACTGTTAGCCAGACGTGGTGGCGCACATCTTTAATCCTAGCACTCAGGAGGCAGAGGTAGGAGGATCGCTGTGAGTTCAAGTCCACCCTGAGACTCCATAATGAATTACAGGTCAACCTGGGCTAGAGTGAGACCCTAACTTGAAAAACCAAAAATAAATAAATAAAAATAAAAAATAAATAAAAGCGTACTGTTGAGGAAAAATAATCTGGAGTGTTATTAGTAAAACAGACTTTGTGTTCATCTATATTTTTACCTTGGGGACAACAGTTAAACTCTGCATTCTAATTTACTTTCTTGCTAGCACCCAAGTGCATTTTTAGGATTATACAAAATGAGAGTGAGAGCACCTAGGATAGAGTCTGGCACACTGTAGATGGTTGTTTTCTGTCACTTTCCTTTCTTAACTAAAAATTCAACAACATTGTCTGTAGTTTCTGTTTTGGGGATCTACATGTCTCCTGATGTGCAAGTTAGTAAGTAGAAGATGTGATGGAGGTGTCTTGAAATGCCGTCACCACTGAAAATAGTCAACTGTATTTGATAGGACAAGACGTGTCAGCAAAAGCTTCACGAAGATGAAGCTCTTGGCTCAAGCCTCGTAAATGAAGTTTGTGTTTGTAGTTCTAACTGGGAGGAAAGGCAAAATCTGGTTGGAGATTCAGATGATGTCCCAGCTTCCAGGCATATGCTAATATGTGTCTATTTTAATTTCAAGTGTCACAAATATATCCTAGATGAGGGGGGAGATCTTAAAATCTCTTGCTAGGTCTAGCATTTAGCTTTATTTTCTATTGAGTCCCTAATTGATTCAGTTGATTGTTTATATTTCTACAGTGTAAACGTGCTTATATTTATATACTTATACAAGATTGGCTGCCTGGCTCATACCTTTAATCCCAGCACTTGAGAAGCAGAGGTAGGAGTTCCAGATCAGCCTGGGCTAAGAGAGAGAGAGAGAGAAACCCTAGCTTGGGGGGAAAAAAAAAAAACAAAAAACAAAAAACCCAGCTGTGGTAGTGCACATCTTTAATCCCAGCACTTTGGGAGGCAGAGGTAGGAGGATCGCTGCAAGTTCGAGGCCACCCTGAGACTATTCCAGGTCAGCAAGGGCTAGAGCAAGACCCTACCTCGAAAAAAAACAAGCAAAACATTTTACTGCTTATGGCATACTATTATTAGTGACTGAGTTTTTGATGCTAAATTTACTACTTTCTTAAGCTAAGAGTTTATTTGTATGTAGCACTTGTTACATGTTCTTTGAATTTTCAGGATGTGAGTAATATAAGATCATGAACTCTGTGTTAATGCTTATGACAACATTTTAAAGTATGTTTATAGTCAAGTAATCCTAAATTCCTAGGTTATAGCCAGTATTATTCACTAATGAAATATAGTAGGATGTGTATTATATATTATTAAATGTATTTATCTGTGAAACTCTTAAGTTTCATATTCATGCATATATAATACACAAATTCAAAATCTTGGAAAAGTATGTATATGAGGTTACTTTGTAAACTTCTTATTGAGGATTGTAATTGCAAAAAGTTTTAAACTACTAATTTAAAATGTTTCGTGCATAAGAAAGATAGCATTTCAATGCAGGGCCCTGGGTTTTATTCTCAACACTACACACAAACATAATAGTATTTCAGCATAGTTAAATATAAACATTTCAAAAGAATAATGCTGTATGAATTTGGTAAAAATGAATGTTGTTTTATTCTGTTACTAGAAATCAGCCAAAATTACACCATGTGCGCTTTGCAAATCATTGAGATCCTCAGCAGAAATGATTGAAAATACCAATAGCTTGGGGAAAACAGAACTTTTCTGTTCTGTTAATTGCTTATCTGCTTACAGAGTTAAAATGGTTACTTCTGCAGGTAATACTGCTTTCATAAACTATAAAGTAGAATAGCTGAAGAGTTAATGCTTTTGTAGGCACAGATTTTTGTCTATATTGAGTTGATGTTCAGGCAGCATTCAGATATTTCAGGCTTTAAAATAAAATATCACTTTACCTGGATTATTTATTTGCTTAACCTATTTATGCACCCTCTCTACCTTCATGAAAGAATTTCATATACCTTCTTTAATGTATTTTCTTTATCTATACGTCATGTATTTCAAGATCCATTTATTTTACAGTTTCAGGGTAGAATGTAACTAATTCAATTTTTAGATGATTTGTCTAGATGTGGTTTGATTGAGTGTAGCTTCAGTTACCATAACCTAGCTCTTGAAGTTTTGTATGTTTGATGCTAATTCCTCATAGATTTTATATGTATTACTCATTAGTTTTTTATTTTGATTTGCTAAGGTGTACAAGTTCAGTGTAACAGTTGTAAAATCTCAGCAATCCCTCAGTATCACCTAGCCATGTCAGACGGAAGTATACGCAACTTCTGCGGCTACACTTGTGTGGTAGCTTTCCAGGTATGCTTTCAGGCACCTTCCTCCGGAGTCAGTGAATGATCAGCTGTGGTAATGTAATCTCACTGCTGCTTCCTTCCTCCCCCCCCCCCTCTTTCTTTCTTTCTTTTTTGTTTTTTTTTGAGGTAGGGTCTTGTTGTAGTCCAGGCTGACCTGGAACTCATTATGTCATCTCTGGTTGCCTGACCTGGAACTCACAGTGACCTCCTACCTCTGCCTTCTGAGCGCTGGGACTAAAGACCTGGCTTAACTTACTGCTTATTACTGCCTTAATTGCTTTTAAAATTAGATTGATTCAGGATGATGATGATGATGATGATGATGATGATGATGTGTGTGTGTGTGTGTATGTGTGTGTCTTAGTGCAGATATATGTATATATGCCACAGTATATGTGTAGATGTCAGGGGACAATTTCAGGTATCGCGTGTCCTCACCTTCCACCTCGTTTGAAGGAGGTTCTCTTGTTCACTGCTGTATTCATTAGGCTAGCTGGCCCATGAGCTTCCTGGAGATTGTCCTGTCTCCTGCCTCCCTCTCGCTGTAGGTATGCTGGGTTTAAAGATGCTTGTGCTATAGTGTCCAGCCTTACATAGGTTCTGGGAATCTGATTCAGGTACTCATGCTTACATGACAAGTGCTTTATTCACTGAACCATTTTCCCAGACCCAGTATGGCTTTTTAGTTAATATTATTTAAAAAATTATATCACAGATTTTCTATTGGGAAAATATTAGTTTGAAGATTATAAATATTTTTTTCCTACATAAATGAGACTTAACTATTCAGTTATAAACTCTTCAAAGGTCTGGAATTTAGCTTGTTATATACCAAGAATTATGACTGGCACATTTAGGTGCATAATTTTACTCTTTTGAATAAAGGTTAGACTGATCTAGTCTTATTTTATTTTATTTTAGAATTTGTTCAACAAACCAACGGGAATGAATTCTTCCGTAGTACCCTTGTCTCAGGGTCAAGTAATTGTGAGCATTCCCACTGGTTCAACAGTGTCAGCAAGTGGAGGAAGCACCTCTGCCGTCTCGCCCACCACCATCAGTAGTTCTGCTGCTGCTGGTCTCCAGCGTCTAGCTGCCCAATCTCAGCATGTTGGGTTTGCACGAAGTGTTGTGAAACTCAGGTGTCAACACTGTAACCGTCTTTTTGCCACAAAACCAGAACTTCTTGACTATAAGGTAAAGGGTCATAGCTGGTGTGGTCGTACATACCTGTAATTTCAGCACTCAGAAGGCTGAGGCAGGGGGATTGCAAGTTCAAGGTTAGCCTGGGCTACTTAGGGAGATCTTTCTCACAAAATGCAAAAGAAACAAACAGGAAAATGTAGGTTCATGGTAAAAGTTGATTATAAATAGGACTATCTGTAAATGTTTTATAACTTTTCATCTCTCAGAATTAGACTGTATGTTTTGAAAGTAAGAGGGATAGAAAATATTATAAGGGTAAAACAAATGCTTAATTAGTATTCAATATTTCTTTACAGGGTAAAATGTTTCAATTCTGTGGCAAGAATTGTTCTGATGAATATAAGAAAATAAATAATGTAATGGCAATGTGTGAATATTGTAAAATTGAGAAAATTTTAAAGGAGACTGTGCGATTCTCAGGTGCTGACAAGTCATTTTGTAGTGAAGGTAAAAACAGCAACAAAACCCCATAAGACAACATTATATCCTGAGGATGTTGGTTTTTTTCAAATTGTTCATTCCAGCTTATCACCATATAAGTTTATAACTGTAACTTTTATTTTTGACTACTTTGTATACACACATTATATATGTGTGTGTGTGTGTGTGTGTATATATACATACATATAGATATAGATAGATCATTTTCATCCCCCATTAACTGTCTTATCCCACTCTTACTCTACTTTTTCCTCATTAATCCCCTAACTACTTTCATGTCTTTTTTTTTTAAAAAAATAACTCACTAAAAGAAAGTGCTTGTAACATAGTATATGAATTTTGTCTTATGTGTATGCTAACAAAGTTTTCATTTGCTGACACATGGTTTATTCTCTTTTGATCTAGTTCTTTATTTCATATAGATGTTAAATAACATTAAAGATCCTCAAAATTTAATGCAGAAGATATTGATATGAAATACATTTAACATCACTAGCTCCCTGGAGAACTCAAAGATCCTTACATTCATTTCTAGATAGTTCTTAAATCCTTGTAGGATCTTTTGTTTATCTTTTTATTGTTTTAAACACCTGTTATGTTTATGAATATAAATGATCTGAATAGGCAGATTAACATGAAATACATGGTTTGCTTTGTTTAGATAAAATGTTATGCTTATAGTATTTTGTTTTGGCTCTAAAATTGCAATGTTATTCTTCTAGCCAGTGGCTTTCAGACACCCCTCCCCCCTTTTTTTCCCAAGATAAGGTCTCACTGTAGCCCAGGCTGACCTGGAATTTACTGTGTAGTCTCAGGGTGGCCTCAAACTCACAGTGATCCTTCTTCCTCTGCTTCCCAAGTGCTGGAATTAAAGGCATGTGCACCATGTCCAGCATTTTCAAACCTTTTGGTCACAACACAAATGAATTATATTTTACATTGTAACCCAGTATATTTTCACATTACAAATAATAACAAAAGTTTCATGAAGTGAAATTCACTATATGTAATGTAGTACAATGTTTTCTATCTTACCATTATATCATTTTATCGAAAAGAAAAAAAAAGAAAGATTCTCTAAACTGATTTCTTGTCTTGCCTGTTAGTCAGGGCCCAAGTGAGAAAACTTATTTCTAGGTTAGTTAAATTAAAGATGTAGTTTTATTCTCCCCAGTGTTAATTTTGTCTTAATTTTTTTAGGTTGCAAGTTACTTTATAAACATGACTTGGGAAAACGCTGGGGAAGTCACTGTAAAATGTGCAGTTACTGTTTACAGACATCTCCCAAACTAATACAGAATCATCTGGGTGGAAAGGTGGAAGACTTCTGCTGTGAGGAGTGCATGTCTAAGTACACCGTGCTCTTCTATCAGGTAAGTGGTGCGCACTCCTGAGCTTGTGGGGCTGGAGTGTCAGCTGTGTGCCTTGTAAGTCTCATGTAAAGCGAAGGACAGCGTAATTATGCAAACTTCACAAATATGTTATGGTCTCTAGCAATGAATAAGACATTTAGGAAGGTTTAATGTCATTGAAGTTTTATTCTTTTTTTGTTTTTTTACTTCCTATAAAAGGGACATCAGATTGATGAAATTAAAATTTATTTAAAATGATGTGTTGGGTGTGATGCACGCCTTTAATCCTAGCACTTGGGAGTCAGAGGTAGGAGGATTGCTGTGATTTCGAGGCTACACTGAGACTGCATAGTAAATTCTGGGTCAGCCTGGGCTAGAGCAAACCCTTACCTCAAAAAAAAAAAAAAAAGGTTTTTAAATGATCATTTTATTCATTTGTCATTAAATTAAAACAAATTTGTTGGGCTGGAGAAATGGCTTAGTGGTTAATGCACTTGCCTGCAAAACCTAAGGACCAGGTTCAATTCCCCAGGACCCATGTAAGCCAGATGCACAAGGTGGCACATACTTGGTTTTTAAAAAACAATTTACATGGTCTGGATAAGTGATAGGTGGCTCAGTGGTTAAGGCACTTGCCTGCAAAGCCTAATGACCTGGGTTCAATTCTCCAGTACCCATGTAAAGCCAGATGTACAAAGCAGCACATGCATCTGGAGCTCATTTGCAGTGGTAGAAGCCCTGGTGTGCTCATACTATATCTATCTCTACATCTCTATCTCTCTGCTTGCAAATAATTTTTTTTTAAATTTACTATAAAATAGATCATTAGTTTCTCGTGATCAACCTTTTCTTCTCCCCAGCTTGTAATATTTATTTATTTCTTCATAGCTTATACCTTTTTTCCCTCTCGTTGGTCCCCATTTCCTTGAGGTCCCTTCTAAGTAGACTTATTGCTATTCACTGTGTGGTAATTAGGGCCTCTATCAGTCTGTTGGAGTGGGGGAGGCTGCACCTCAGGATGTCTACCCCACCCTTTGGCCCTTACAAACTTCCAGCTTCCTCTTCTGCAATAATCCCTGAGCTGTGGGAAGTATGGTAGCAGTTTGTTATAGAATTGAGTTCTCTGTAACCTCTGTACTTTTGCTCCATTGTCTCAGTTCACCACAGTATTTGTTGCTATTTTCCTATAGGTGGTTGTCAGCATAGTATTGGGAGCAATATTCATGTCTTTGCTTCCTCTGCAGATGATCAATCTTAAAAAAAAAAAAATTAGCAGGCTGGAGAGATGGCTTAGCGGTTAAGGTGCTTGTCTGCAAACAAACCCAAAAGACCCAGGTTCCACTCCCCAGGACCCCCGTAAGCCAGATGCACAAGGGGGCGCACACATCTGGAGTTCGTTGGCAGTGGCTAGAGGCCCTGGTGTACCCATTCTTTCTCTCTACTTGTCTATTTCTGTATCTTTCTGTTTCTTTGTTTCTTTCTCTCTCTCTCAAATAAATAAATAAAACTAAAATTTTTTTTTTAATGTTAGCAATTAGAGAGGGAGTTGGTCGGATGAGAGAGAATGAGAATGGACACAATAGGTCCTCTTGCCCCTGTAAACAAACTCTAAATGCATGTGCCACTTTGTGCATCTGGCTTTACATGGGTACTAGGGAATTGAACCTGTGCCTGCAGGCTTTGCAGGCAAGTGCCTTTGACCACTGAGAGATCTCCCTAGCCCAAGGATGATCAACCTTTTAAGTATTATTATTTAAATTCTAAAGTTAGTTTATTTCACTTATCTTGTTTTTATTCTGTCAAACCATAGGTAATTTGTTTCTTCTTTACTGTCTTCAATTTCTGCTTCAGATGGCCAAATGTGATGGTTGTAAAAGACAGGGTAAACTCAGTGAGTCCTTGAAATGGCGAGGGGAAATAAAACATTTTTGTAACCTGCTTTGTATCTTGATGTTCTGCCATCAGCAAAGTATATGTGACCCACCTTCACAAAACAATGCAGGTAAAATTAAACATAAGTAGTCGTGAATGGAGCTTTTAGTCAGTACATGGAACTAACTCCTTTTTTTTTCTATATATGTAAATAATTATCCATAATTTTTAGAAATGTAAATTGTGTGTGTGTATGTGTTAAATTTACTTGAAAGAGAGAATGGGCACTCCAGGGCCTCTAGCCACTGCAAACAACTCCAGACATATGTACCACATTGTGCATCTGGCTTTACATGGTTACTGGGATGAACCTGGGCTGACAGGCTTTGTAAGCAAGAGTCTTTGACTACTGAGCCATCTCCCCAGCCCAAAATGTAAATCTTACTTTACTCAGATGCTATTAACATTTAAATCCTTTTGTTGAATACCTTAAAAGCAGGAAATTAATTTTTTAACGTTGTTTTTGCTTTTTCTGAGAATACTGTGTGGGAAGGGATGACACTTACTATTTGCACCTTGACTTCCATAATAAGAAATTTTAGATTATTTATTACAAAGACATAAAGGCTAAATTATGTAGCACTTTAAGTATATTTTTAATATGTCAGACATGGTGTTGCATAACTTTTAATCCCAAGAGGAGCAAACATTGAAGGCCATTGAGACCTTGTCTCAATCAACCAACTGTAGACATATTTAGGACATTGAATCTCAGAAACTATAATTTGCAAACTCAAAATTAGTACTATTCTAGAACCCAGTAGTCTGCATATATTATCTTTATAAAAATAGAAGCAATAACTACAAGAGCCTTCTTCAGAAATTAAAATAATCCTTTTAAATGTAAAGGTAAGATTTTAGATTTACTATATAATTCCACTAAATTTACTTTCTGATCTTCATGGTTTGGTATTGTGTCTATGGACATTTTTGTTAGATTTAAGTGGGACTGATGCATCTTTTATATACATGTATGTGTGGGAGATTTTCAGGTTTCACTAATTTAAGAGCTAACAAATTTTTTAAAATGCAGATAGTTAATCCAAAAATTACTCTGTTCTAACAAAAACTACTCCATTCTGAAAGCAATGCTTAATCTCCTTGAGATGTTGATTTCTATATAAGATCATATAAATTACATGAGCTTTCTTTATTCTTATTTTATTTTATTTCTTTGATTAGCAAGTATTTCCATGGTCCAAGCCACTTCTGCAGGGCCCCCGACATCACTCAGAAAAGATTCAACTCCAGTTATTGCTAATGTAGTATCTTTGGCAAGTGCTCCTGCTGCTCAGCCTACAGTGAATTCTAACAGTGTCTTACAAGGTATAGCTTGATTTGAAAGTGTTTTTTCCTGACTTTTTGAGTTCAATCTTATCATTCTATACATTTTTCCTAACAGTGATGATTTTTGCATGTCTAACACATTCATATTAGGACTTAGTAGCTCACTGTGCACTGATAGGACATGCAGTAGTGTTTTCCAAAGTTCCATTATCTTTTTTCTCATTTTGTTCTTTAGTACTGCTAGTTTTCACTGAATTCAATGAATATGAACAAATGAATGTACTGATAATTGGCTTTCAATACTAATGTTTAAATAATTGTAAGAGATCTTCAATTTATGTTTTATATCAAGGTGCAGTTCCAACAGTAACAGCAAAGATCATTGGGGATGTAAGTTTCAATATTTTTACTGATACTGGTAACTATAGTTTCCATTTGCATGCACAAATATGTCTGAGTTAATTCCCTCTCTTTTACTAAGGAATTTATTGAAGAATAGGATTTGGTCTTTTATATACTACACATGTATATGTTTATGTATCTTAATTATATAATTACCTATATGTAATAAATACTGTAATGTTTATATGCCGTAAGTTATTTGAATACTTCATATCTTTATGAAGTTACTGAGGTTTAATTGCATGAACTTTGTTATTTTTATCTTTTAACTTTTGGGGTGACTGCTAACATACTAAGTCATGAATAATGCTTTCAAAAGTATAACTTCTCTCCGCACCACTGTTCCATGCAGATCATGCTGTAAATAATCCTTCCTTTTCTTTTGTGCTTTATCTTTTAAAAGAAGAATCAGTACAGAAGAATATAAATAATGAACTGGACTGGAACAATGGCATTTCAAAATTTTTTCGTAGTCTGTGGGATAACTTTCATGTCACATTTACTCGAGTTACTGTATGTGTGTATGTTTTTCATGTTCATGTGCTCATGGGTGTTGGGTGCCTTATACACACTAGGCAAGCACTGACTGGACCACTGAGCCAAAGCTCCTCAAGGTACTTAAATGATGATTCTTAGATTTCTAGATAGATCCTCTAAGACTGATGGTGTTAGTCTGAAACTCAGTCAAGCAGTAACAGGTCTTAGCAGGGCATGGTGGTGCACACCTTTAATCCCAGCATTCCGGAGGCCAAGGTAGGAGGATCTCTGTGAGTTTGAGGCCAGCCTAATACTAAGTAGTGAATTCCAGGTCAGCCTGGGCTAGAGGAGAATCCAATATCAAAAAAGGAAGAAAGAGGGAGAAAGAAAGGAAGGAGACAAAGGAAAAAGAAAAAATTCAGCCAGTATTGTTACTGATCATCTTCTTAAAATAAGATTAGCATTTTTCTTGATAAACTGATACAGTAATTACATATATTGAGTCAAATTTATAGTAATTTAAATACTCATACCATTAATACTTTAGGTACATTGCATTTCTCACATATTTAGTAGCGTATTTACATGCTGTTTCTTCTGTATAATTTCCATATATTATATATTTTAAAATTATATTTGTGTACTTAACTTCTTTGGTTTCTTATTTATATCTTTTAACTTTTTTTTTTCTTTAAACTAGGCAAGTACACAAACAGATGCCCTGAAACTGCCACCTTCTCAACCTCCAAGGCTTTTGAAGAACAAAGCTTTATTGTGCAAACCCATTACACAGACTAAAGCTACTTCATGCAAACCACATACTCAGAACAAAGAATGCCAGACAGGTATGTTCCTTGAGCCTTATTATTTACTTTTTTTTGTTGTTGTTTGTTTTGTTTTTTCCAGGAGAAAGAAATGGAGGAATCTGGCTACATTGTTTACACATTATTTCTTGATAATAAATTTAGTTCCTTATATGCATTGTCCAGGTTGGTTTTTACAACATTCCTGTATGGTATTTCTTTCTTCATCTTTTTTTTTTTTTTTTCTTTTTTGGTTTTTCAAGGTAGGATCTCACTCTAGCCCAGGCTGACCTGGAATTCACTATGTAGTCTCAGGGTGGCCTTGAACTCATGGCGATCCACTTACCTCTGCCTCCCAAGAGCTGGGATTAAAGGCGTGCACCACTATGCCCAGCTCCTGTATGGTATTTCTGTATATGAGGCTTAATAAATTAAAGAGAAGGAAGCTAACTGATAGTACAGTATTAGGAACACATTTAATTCCTTTATTAATAACTACAATGTGTACTAAGCACAAGCTTTAGAGGCTTTTGATTAAGAGCTGTGTTAGGAGTAGGGGTGCATGCCATCAATCCCAGCACTTGGAAGGCAGAGATAGGAGGATCACTGTGAGTTCAAGGCCACACTGAGACTATACAGGGGATTCCAGGTCAGCCTGGTATAGAGTGAGACTCTACCTCAAAAAACCAAAAAAAAAAAAGGAAGAGTTACTATTGCCGGTTGGAGAGACAGCTTAGCAGTTAAGGCACTTGCCTGTGAAGCCTGAGAACCCAGGCTTGATTCCCCAGTACCCATGTAAACTAGATGCATAAGGTGATGCGTGTGTCTGGAGTTCATTTGCAGTGTCTAGAGACCCAGGTGTACCCATTCTCTCTCTCTCTCTCTCTCTCCCCCTCTCTCCTTCTCCCTCTCTCTCTCCTTCCCCCCCGCCTCTCTCAAATAAATAATGTTTTTTTCTTTTTTTAATTTAATTTTTATTAATAACAACTTCCATGATTATAAACAATCTCCCATTGTAATGTTCTCCCTCCCCCCACTTTTCCCTTTGAAAGTCCATTCTCCATCATTTCCCCTCCTCCTCTCAATCAGTCTCTTTTATTTTGATGTCATGATCTTTTCTTCCTGTTATGACAGTCATGTAGCGTCAGGCACTGTGAGGTCATGGATATCCAGGCCATTTTGTGTCTGGAGGAAATAAATAAAAATTTTTTAAAGAGTTGGTATTGCTAACTGAGTGTGGTAGTGTATACCTTTAATCCCAGCCCTTGGGAAGCAGAGGTAGAAGAATCAGTGTGAGTTCAAGGCCAGCCTGAAGCTACAGAAGGTCAGCCAATACCTTCCTCAAAAAAAAAAAAAAAAGGAATTGCTGTTGCTTTCCAGAGTGCCCTGTTCAGTTATTCATTCATGCCTGCATTCATTGTGATATTGTGTATCCAACGCATGGCTTTGTGCATGATACACTTTTCCCCAGCCTCTTACACTCTGTTTCATAGTCCTTTTCCCTGGGGAGAGCCTCAGAGTTCTTCAATAAACCCCTGCCCAACCCCTAACTGCCTCTACCCATATGCAAAATCTCTGTACCACTTTTTTTTTTTTTTTTTTGAAGTAGTGTCTCACACTAGCTCAGGCTGACCTGGAATTCGCTATGTAGTCTCAGGGTAGCCTTGTACTCATGGTGATCCTCCTACCTCTGCCTCCCAAGTGCTGGGATTAAAGGCGTGTGCCACCATGCCCAGCTCACTTTTCTATTTTTTAAAAAATATTTTATTTTTATTTAATTGACAGAGAAAGGGAGAGTGAAAGAATAGGCACGCCAGGGCTTCCAGCCATTGCAAATGAATTCCAGACACATGTGCCCTCTTGTACATCTGGCTAACATGGGTCCTGGGGAGTTGACCCTGTGTCCTTTGGCTTTGGAGGCAAACGCCTTAACCTCTAAGCCATCCTTCAGCCCCTCACCATTTTTCTAAATGCTGGTGGGTGGGGTCATGATTCTTCCCTCCTCTGCTTGCCTGCCTCCTTTCCTCCCTCCCTCCTCTCTCTCTCTTTTTAAAAATTTTTTTCTGATTTATTTTTTAGATATTTTATTTATTTGAGAGAGAGCAAGAGGAAGAGAGGAGGAGAGAATGGGTGTGCCAGGACCTCCAGCCACTGCAAATGAGCTCTAGATGCATGTACCCCCTTGTACATCTGGCTTATGTGGGTCCTGGGGAATTGAACGGGGATCCTTTGGCTTTGCAGGCAAATGCCTTAACCGCTGAGCCATCTCTCCAGCCCCTCTATGTGTTTTTCTTTTCTTTTTTTTTTTTGTTCATTTTTTTAAAATTTATTTACTTGAGAGTGACAGAGAGAGAAAGAGGCAGATAGAAGAGAGAGAGAGAGAATGGGCGCGCCAGGACTTCCAGCCACTGCAAACAAACTCCAGCCGCATGCGCCCCCTTGTGCATCTGGCTAACCTGGGTCCTGGGGAATCGAGCCTTGAACCGGGGTCCTTAGGCTTCACAGGCAAGCGCTTAACCGCTAAGCCATCTCTCCAGCCCCTCTGATGTGTTTTTATGTATTTACTGGGAGGCGGGAGAGAGAATGGGTGCGCCAGGGCCTCCAGCCACAGCAAGCAAACTCCAGATGCATGTGCCACCATGTGTATCTGGCTTATGAAAATCTTGGAGAATTAAATGTGGGTCCTTAGGCTTCATAGGCAGGTGCCTTAGCCACTAAGCCATCTCTCCAGCCCTCTTTCTTTCTTTTTGAGGTAGGGTGTCACTCTGGCCTAGGCTGGCCTTGAACACGAATTGAGTTCAATCCTCCTGCTTTTGCCTCCCAAGTGCTGGGGTTAAATGTCTGTGCAACCATGTCAAGCTTGCTTGCCCCCTCTTTTCTCTCTCACTCTCAAGAAAAGCAAATACAAAGCTAGGCGTGGTGGTGCACGCATTTAATCTTGGCACTCAGGAGGCAGAGGTAGGAGGATCACCATGATCAAGGCCATCCTGACACTCCATAGTGAATTCCAGGTCAGCCTGGGCTACCTCAAAAAAAAAAAAAAAAGCAGACACAGAAAGACTGAGTATGGGCATGCCATGGCTTCTTGCCACTGCAAACAAATTCTAGACACATGTGTCACCTTGTGCATCTGGCTTACATGGATACTGGGGAATCAAATCTAGGTCCTTAGGCTTCACAGGCAAACACCTTAACTGCTAAGCCATCTCTCCAACCCTTTAAATATATATATATATTTGTAGCACATATATATATGTAATTTTTTCTTTTTGTGTGTGTGTTTTTTCAAGGTAGGGTTTCACTCTGGTCTAGGCTGACCTGGATTCACTGTATTCTCAGGATGGCCTTGAACTCATGGCAGTCCTCCTACCTCTGCCTCCTAAGTGTTGGGACTAAAAAAGTGTGTGCCTCCATGCCCAGCTTAATTTTTTTTTTTTTTTATTTGAGAGAGAGAGAAATACATAAGAGTGAACAGGGTTTGCCAGGGCTTTCATCTGCTATAAATGAACTCCAGACACATGCACCACCTTGTGCATCTAGCTTTACTTGAGTTGTGAGGAAGCAAACCTTGGTCCTTTGGCTTCTTAGGCAAATGCCTTAACTGCTAAGCCATCCCTCCAGCCCTGTTTATTATATATTATAACTACCCTACAACAGACATTCATCATTTTAGCTATGAATATTGTAGTTGTCTCTTACTTTAACAATTTATGTAAAGCTGAAAATATCTGTTTTTTGTGTTTTTTTTTAAATAAATATTTTATTACTTATTTGAGGGGAGGGCAGATAGACAGTGGGTCCGCCAGGGCTTTCAGCCACTGTAAATGAACTCCAGACACATGCACCACCTTGTGCATCTGACTTACATGGATCCTGGGGAATTGAACCTGGGTCCTTTGGCTTTCCAAGGAAGTTCCTTAACCATTAAACCATCTCTCCAGTCCTTGTCCCCTCCTTTTATATTTTTATTTGAAACATGCTTCTTACAAAAGGGCAGCTACAAAATACAGAAATACAGAGACCTACAAAAATTACTTGTTCTCTTAACATGGAAGAGTGGAAAGAAGGACTCAAAACAGAAGGATAATCAGGAACATCTTTCAAGTAATTTTTAGGAAACAGCAATAAAATGCAATGGTGTAATTTTCTATCAAGGACTTCTAACAACTTATGTTTGTTTTGTGGGATACACATCCTCCCCTTAAGTGGGACTGTGTTATATGTCCCCATCCTGTACCCCCCCCCCCCCGCAAGGTAGGGTCTCACTCTAGCTCAGGCTGACCTGGAATTCACTATGTAGTCTCGGGGTGGCCTTGAACTCAAAGTGATTCTACTGCCTCTGCCTCCCCAGTGCTGGGATTAAAGGCATGAGCCACTACACCAGGCTGTTTTATTTTATTTTTTTTCATTTTTATTTTTACTTTTATTTTTTGCAATGGGAATCTCACTGTAGTCCAAGCTGACCTGGCACTCACTTTGTTGTTCCAGGCTGTCATTGAACTCCCAGCAATCCTCCTACCTCTGCCCTCCTGCCCAGTGCTGAGGTTAAAGGCATGCACCATCACACCTAGTCCAAAAAATTATCTTTTTATCAAAGATTTATTTATTTATTAGACAGATGGGAGGAGGGGAATGGGTGTGCCAGGGCCTTTAGCCACTGCAAATGAATTCCCGACAAATATACCACCATGTAAATCTGGCTTACATGGGACCTGGAGAATGAAATCCTGGGTCCTTAGGTTCACAGGTATGCTCCTTAACTGCTAAGCCAACTCTCCAGCCCAAAATTATCTTTTTTTTTTTTTTTGGTTTTTCGAGGCAGGGTCTCACTCTGGCTCAGGCTGACCTGGAATTCACTATGTAGTCTCAGGGTGGCCTCGAACTCACGGCGATCCTCCTACCTCTGCCTCCCGAGTGCTGGGATTAAAGGCGTGCGCCACCACGCCCGGCCAAAATTATCTTTTTAAAAGACATTTTAATCACTTTCTTTTATGTAATAAGTATCATCTAGGACACAAGGGACCTTAGGAGTCTTATAAAAAGAAATAAACTAGCAGAAAAAAAAGTTGAGTACAACAGTAACAAAAAGTGAATGATCTGAGTATAAAATGACAACAGGTTTCAGTTTAGAAGAGAGACTGGAGCACTGACATTAGAGACTGGGTATAGAGAACTGCTAACAAGAGTAAGTATGGTATGGGCTGGATATGTGGCATGATGGCATAACTTTCTTTTAAATCTTTATTAGTTCCCCCTAACTGCTGCAAATATTTTAAATAAAAGTTGGCATTATAGCTTTACACAGGTGGTTCTTGTTCCTATTCTCTTTCCTTCAGCATATCTTATTTATTTTATTTTTTTTTCAGTTTTTTTTTTTTCAGGTTAGGTCTCACACTAGCTCAGGCTGACCTAGAATTCACTATGTAGTTTCAGGGTGGCCTAGAACTCATGGTGATCCTCCTACCTCTGCATCCCAAGTGCTGTGATTAAAGGTGTGTGCCACCAATAAATAAAAGATTTATTTATTTACATGAGATAGAGAGGGAGAGATAGAGAGAGAATGGTCATGCCAGAGCCTCTAGCCACTGCTGACAAACTCCAGATAACTGTGCCACCTTGTGCATCTGGCTTATATAGTACCTGGAGAATTGAACCTAGATCCTTAGACTTCACAGGCAAGAGCCTTATCCATTATGCCACGTATCCAGCCCATATCATACTTACTCTTGTTAGCAGTTCTCTATACCCAGTCTCTAATGTCAGTGCTCCAGTCCCTCTTCCAAACTGAAACCTGTTGTCATTTTATACTCAGATCATTCACTTTTTGTTACTGTTGTACTCAACTTTTTTTTTCTGCTAGTTTATTTCTTTTTATAAGACTCCTAAGGTCCCTTGTGTCCTAGATGATACTTACTACATGTTTTTAATGCATTTTTAAAAAAAATTTATTTATTTATTTGAGAGCGACAGACACAGAGAGAAAGACAGATAGAGGAAGAGAGAGAGAGAATGGGTGCGCCAGAGCTTCCAGCCTCTGCAAATGAACTCCAGATGCGTGTGCCCCCTTGTGCATCTGGCTAACGTGGGACCTGGGGAACCGAGCCTCGAACCGGGGTCCTTAGGCTTCACAGGCAAGCACTTAACTGCTAAGCCATCTCTCCAGCCCTTAATGCATTTTTTTTAATGAGAGAGTAACAGAGAGAGAATTAGTGCATTTAGACCTCTAGCCATTGCATTCAAGCTCTAGAAACATGTGTCACCTTGTATGTGTGTGTGCACGTGCGTCAGTTTAGGCATCTGGCTTACGTGGGTTCTACGGAGTCAAACTTGGATCCTTAGGTTTTATAGGCAAGCGCCTTAACCACTAAGCCATCTCTCCAGCCCCTTTTAATGTATTTTTAAAAAGTTTTAACTAAGTATTTATGGGTTATACACTACGTAATGATCAGATCATGATGACATATCTACCTCATATATTTATCATTTCTTTTTATTGAGAACCTTCAAATTTTTAGTTACTTCTTAAATTATATAACTAGTTGTTAAATGTTGTACTAAACAATATTAAAAGTGATTGATCCAATGGGACCCCTGTATTTGTCAGTCATCCTCAAAGAATCTGCTTTAGGCCCACCTATGCTGCCATAAGTGGCAGTATTTCGTTATTTTTATAGCTAAATAATAATCTTGTGTGTGTGTGTGTGTGTGAGACAGAGAGAGAGAGAGAAGGAATGAGCAAGAGAGAGCATGCTCATGTTTTTTTACTCACTTGTCAGTGAACTTGAAGGTGATTCCTTTTTTTTTTTTTTTAATTTTTTGTTTTTTTGAGGTAGGGCCTCGTTCTAACCCAGGCTGACCTGGAATTTACTATGTAGCCTTAAATTCACAGCGATTCTCCTACCTTTGCCTCCCCAGTGCTGGGATTAAAGGTGTATGCCACCATGCCCTGCTCTAAGTTGATGCTTTATCTTTTGTATATAGTGTTAAACACAGAATTGCAGGTCTTTTTCAATGTACCCTTTCCTTTCTTTGGATATAGGCCCTGTTTTCATGGAGTTACTAAATAGTTGAGATAATTTATTTGCAGAGTGAGATTTTGTTGTTGGTGCTGCTGTTGCTGTATTTATTTATTTATTTTGGTTTTTGAGGTAGGGTTTCACTGTAGCCCAGGCTGACCTGGAATTCACTATATAGTCTCAGGCTGGCCTTGAATTCATGGCAGTCTTCCTACCTCTACCTTCCATGTGCTGGAATCTAGCTTGTGGCTTTTATTTAAGATACAGGTCCTTTCTGTCTTCCTTAGGGTAGCTCTGAATTCCTAGTCTGAAGCATTCCTCCTATTCTTAGTCTTAGGAGTATAAAGGACTATAGACCTTCACCAATATGCCTAGCTCCTAGTTCTGATTTTTGAAATTTTGTCTATTTATTTATTTATATTTATCTAGTACTATAGACTTTCACCAATGTGATTAACTCTTAGTTCTCATTTAAAATATATATGTGCGTGTCTATATGTATATGTGTGTGTGTGTGTGTGTGTGTGTGTATATATACACACACACACACACACACACACACACACACACATATATTTATTTATTTTGAGGTAGGGTCTCATTCTAGCTCAGGCTGACCTATAATTCAGTATGTAGTCTTAGGGTAGCCTTGAACTCACAGCCATCCTTCTACTTCTGCCTCCCAAATGCTGGGATTAAAAACGTGTACCCCACCCATTCTCTCTCTCTCTTTCTCTCAAATAAATCAGAAATAAATGGAAAACAATCAGTGGCTGGAGAGATGGCTCAGCAGTTAAAGCACTTGCCTTCAAAGCCTAATGACTTGGGTTCAATTCCCCAGGTTCCACATAAAGCCACAAAGTGGTGTATACATCTGGAGTTTGTCTGCAGATGCCCCAGTGCACCCATATTTTCCCTCTCTCTCTCTCTTTGCCTCTTTCTCTCTCCTTTCTATCTATCTCTGTGTATAAGTAAATAAAAATATTTTTCAAAAATCTGGATGAGAGCCGGGTATGGTGGCACATGCTTTAATCCCAGAACTGGGGAGGCAGAAGTAGTAGGATCACTTTGAGTTCGAGGCCATCCTGAGGCTACATAGTGAATTCCAGTTCATCCTGAGGTAGAGTGAAACCCTACCTTGGGGGGGGCAGGTATCTGATTGAGCATGGTGGTACACATTTTTAATCCTATCCTAGCACATGAGAGGCAGAGGGAGTAGGATTTCTGTGAGTTCAAGGCCAGCCTGAGACTTCATAGTGAATCAGCCTGGGAGACCCTACCTTTAAAACAAAAACTTGTATGTGTGTGTGTGGGGGGGGGTGCACATATGCACATACCCTGGCATGAGGAAATTGAAAGGCATCATTTGGTGTCAGTCCTTGCCTTTCACTTTGCTTGAGGCTTGTCTCTTGGTGTATATACCCGGGCCAGGTGGCCTGCAAGCTTCTGGGAATTCTCCTGTCCACACAAGTGTCCTGAAGCATTTTGCATGATTTTTTCTTTTTTTTTTCTGAGATAGGATCTCATTCTTTTCCATGCTGACCTGGAACTTACTCTGTAGTCCCAGGCTGGTTTTGAACTCACACCAATACTCCTACCTCTGCCTCTGAAGATCTGAGATAGGCGTATGCCACCATCTCTGAATTGATTTTTTTTTTAATAGTAGATTCATAGTTGTAGGGCTTGCATTTAAATCTTTAACTCACTCTAAGTGAGCCCAGGGTCTGTTCATTCCAAAAGGACTTAACCTAAGAGTCACTGGTTATTAGGTCAAACACAGAGTTAGGCAGTAAATGGCCCCTTAAGTGTGGGGTAAGATAACCCAGAGATCAATCAACCTTACAGGTTTCTTGCCAGAAACTTTAGCTAACAATATTTTATGTATGTGTCTTCCTGATGATATTCTTTCTGGGTAGATTCATAGGAGTGAAATGATTGTGACAAAAAGTATAGGTGTAGCTGTTATGCGTTTCCTGATTGTTTTCCAAAAATGTTTTGTAAATAGTTACATTAACACATGCAAGTGTGCTCTTCTTTCCTTATCTTTTTCTAATTAAGTAGAAACTTGGTATGGACACATCATGTGTTGGTACCATCATTCACCTCCTCTCTGCCCCCATTCTGCTGAGGGCCCTCCTCAGTAGGATTGCTGGTATTCCCCATGGGGTTTTGGGTTATGAGCTGTGAGAACAGCAGCCAGCCATTGTAAAGTGGGGGGAATGCCTCTGGACATTCCTACCTCTGTGGCTCTTACAATCTTTCCGCCCCCTACCACAAAACTCCCTGGTCTGTGGTGGGTGTTTTAATTCTGCTTTACTGTGGTGCTCTCAGCAGCTTTTGGATTTCGGCTTTGTGACATTTTGAGTGCCTTCATTGCCTGTCTCCCTTGTGAGGCTCGCCACTGAAGCAGCCCTCGTGCTCATCTCCTCAGTTCCACTGTGATCTCCCCTGGGCCCTGGCTGATTTGTGAGGGGTGTTTATCTCCTCGTTCTTACTTCCTTCTGAAAAAGAAAAACAGATTCTCCAAGGGAGAATGAGGTCAGCAAAGGTTAAATGGGATAAGCTGCTTTTTTTTGTTTGTTTTTGTTTTGTTTTCGAGGTAGGGTTTCACTCTAGTCCAGGCTGACCTGGAATTCACTCTATGTTCTCAGGGTGGCCTCGAACTCACAGCAATCCTCCTACATCTGCCTCCTGAGTGCTGGGATTAAAGGTGTGTGCTACCACGCCCGGATGGAATAAAGTTCTTTAATTAAGGGAGATTTTGATGGATGTGGCCTCTCTTTTGGCCAAATACTAGTGGGAGTTCATTCTTCTGCATATGAATATTCTGTGTTGTAACACCTCCTCCTAGCATGCTGTCCTTTCTTGAATCTGTTCTTGAAAAATACATTTGTTTTGAAACAACGCTAACCTATTTCTTATAATGGAGTTTGATTAAAATGTTTCTAACCCTCTTTGTATTTTTGTTTTGTTTTAAATTAGAAGACACTCCAAGCCAGCCCCAGCTTATTGTGGTGCCAGTTCCCGTGCCAGTGTTTGTACCTATACCTCTTCATCTTTATACCCAGTATGCTCCTGTTCCCTTTGGGATTCCAGTTCCAGTGAGTAATCACTTAGAGATTTAGGCAAATTTATCTTATACTTTCCTCCATTAACATCTTAGAGCTTTATAAAGAAACTTCACTTGTTAAAATGTACCTGACTTTGGTTGGCTGTTACACTCTGTTGTTAACTTAACATGGAGAATATAGAAGACCTTTTTCATTTGCACTGTCTCTTCTCAGTGAAGGTTGTTATAAAGCATTTTGTCCATCAGGCTTCACGTGGGTCCTGGGGAGCCAAACCTAGGCCCTTTGGCTTTGCCAGCTAGTGCCTCAACTACTAAGCCACTTGGTTGGAAAGCCTAAGGACCCAGGTTTGATTCCCCAGGACCCACATAAGGCAGATGTACAAGGGGGGTGCCTGCATCTGGAGTTTGTTTGCAGTGGCTGGAGGCCCTGGCGTGCTCATTATCTCTTCTTCTCTTCCTCTTCCTCTCTCTCTCTCAAATCAACAAACAAAATATTTTTTAAAAATGTTACAGTGTGCATTGTGGCTCAAGCTCAACTAATTGCTGCGCTTGGAAGTCTGAGCCAGGAGGATTGTGGCAAATTTGAGGCTAGCCTAACTTACTTAGTGTGCTCCAGTCCAGACTGCGCTAATATAAGCAAAACGGAATGAAAAGAGTGAAAAAGTTATTAAATAGTTATTAAACATCTCTCAAACAGAAAAAGATCAGAAAATAGCATGTTAGAATTCTAGATTCTAGTGAGAATAGAAAATAACACTTATTTGCATCTTTCTGTTAAATATGATTTTCTATCATTTGTAAAAGTATAAAGCAAGAAATGTTAGCCAAGCCAGGTGTGGTGGCGCATACCTTTAATCCCAGCACTTGGGAGGCAGAGGTGGGGATACCTGTGAGCTCAAGGCCACCCTGTGGCTACATAGTAAATTCCAGGTCAGCCTGGACTAAAGAGAGAACCTACCTCGAAAAACAAGGAAAAAAAAACCCACAAAAACAAAAGAAATGTTAGCCAAGATTTTTTTAAAAACAAAATGAGGGCTGCAAAGCCAAAGGACCCAGGTTAAATTCCCCAGGACCCACATAAGCCAGGTGCACAAGGGAGAACATGCATCTGGAGTTTGTTTGCAGTGGCTGAGGCCTTGGCATTCCCATTCTCTTTCTCTCTCTACCTGCCTATTTCTCTATCTTTCTCTAAAATAAATAAATAAAATGAATTTTTATAAAACATTTAAAAAAATTAAGCTCCAGATGTGGTGACACACACCTTTAGTCCCAGCACTCGGGAAGCAGAGGCAGGAGGATTGCCGTGAGTTTGAGGCCACCTGAGACTACATAGTGAATTCCAGGTCAGCCTGGGCTACAGTGAAACCCTACCTCAAAAAACAACAACAACAAAAATTTAATGAAACTGTTACAGGATTATGTTTTTGAAGAATCCAAGAAGTGTTTTTTTTTAACTTTTATTAACATTTTCCGTGATTATAAAAAAATATCCCATGGTAATTCCCTCCCTCCCCACCAACACTTTCCCCTTTGAAATTCCATTCTCCATCATATTTTTTTTTCTTTTTAAGGTATGGTCTCACTCGAGTTCAGTCTGACCCGGAATTCACTATGTAGTCTTAGGGTGGCCTCAGACTCACATCTGTCCTCCTACCTCTGCTCCCCAAGTGCTGGGATTAAAGGCATGCACCACCATTTTTATTTTTCTCCAGAAAAGCATTTAATGAGGTGTGTGTGCAATGTGGGGAGTGTGTGTGTGTGTATGAGTGGTATATGTATGTACACACGCTGGTGCAGTGTCCCATGCATTCTCCTGTAGGAACATTAGGTGTCTGCCTCCATCATTCTTACACCCATTCTTACTTGAGCTGAAGTTTCATACTAATTCTAGAGCCTACTGTTTTTCCACAAACTCAATCAGTTCTCATATCTCTGCTTCCTTACTGGACTGTGGTTATACATATGTGTGGCCATTCCTAGCTATTTAAGTGGGCCCTGGGAATCAAACTCAGTTTTTCCAGGTCTTCATGTTTGCATAGGAAATGCCCTTAACCATTTAGCCATCTCTCTCACCCAGGTTCTTATTTATTTATTTTTGTTTTTACAAAGTAGGGTCTCACACTAGCCCAGGCTGAACTGGAATTAACTCTGTAGTCTCAGGGTGGCCTTGAACTTACATAGATCTTCCTACCTCTGCCTCCCAAGTGCTGGGATTAAGGGCATGGCAGTTTTTTATTTTAATAGCTATAGTCTTATAATACCAGTGTATTAGTAACTTGTAGTGAGAATCTATCAAAATGTGTATATTATTGTAATACTTAAAACATCTCACAGATTCTGACAAGAAACCTTCAGTCTGTCCTTGTTCTTTCAGATGCCTGTTCCCATGCTCATTCCATCCTCAGTGGATAATGAGGATAAAATCACAGAGAGCATTGAAGATATTAAGGAAAAACTTCCTTCACATCCATTTGAAGCTGATCTCCTTGAGATGGCAGAAATAATTGCAGAAGATGAAGATAAAGAAAAGACCCTGTCCCAGGGAGGTTGGTACAATCTTAAGCACACCTAAGGTTTTCATGTAACTCAGGTACTCTAAAATTGCATGATTGTTTCTTGTTTCATCCTTATATTCAAAGTCATTCCTGCATACAGGAATTCCTCATGTATAATCCTCAGCATAGTGATAATTGGGTCAATAGAACCTTAGGACAGGAAAACCTTTGGCTCAAAATAGCCTATCAATAAATCACATTCTATTCATTGGAACAAGGATAATAACAACAGATAGCATTCTGTTTGCTTAATATGTGCTTGGCATCATCCTAAGTGCATTTTGTGCTGTGCTTCACTTAGTCTTCTCAGCCACTTGTTAAGGGAGTTTGTTACTTAAGAGGTGTTTTTTTTTGGGGGGGGGGTGTTTGTGTTGGCTTAAAATCAGAAATTTAGCTGGGCATGGTGGGGCTCACCTTTAATCCTAACACCTGGGAGGTAGAGTGAGTTCTAGGTCAGACTACACTAGCATAAGACCCTACCTTGAAAAAAGAAGAATAGAAATTTAAGGCCTGGGAGCTGGCTTAGCAGAGAAGAGCACTTCCCTGCTCTGAGAGTCTGAGACTGATTCTTGAGGACTCACATAAACAGTCGGACATGACCATGCCTGTCTGTAACTAGTCCTGTTTGAATTGCTGGTGAAGACTACAGCTCCATACTCAGAGACTCTGAAGGAAGTAGGAAATGGACCTTGACACGTCCACCAGTGAACTACACGAGCACGTGTATATGTTGCATACAACACAAGGAAAAAGAAAAGTAGAATTTTAGTTTTGCACTAGTTGTACATCTAAGAAGTGATTGAGTTGGGTGGTTGTGGCAGTGTACGCCAGTAGGAAATTGCTAAAGAGGTAGGGGCAGGATCAGGATTTTGAGGACAGCCTGAGCTACACAGTTTGAGCCAGGCATGGTGGTATACATCTTTAAACCTAGCACCCTGAAGGCAAAGGTAGCAACACCGTACCTTGAAAAAAAAAAAAAAAGATTGAGCTGGAACTTTAATATAGATGTATGACTCCAAAACACAATACTAACCAGAACTCACAATGTATTCCAGACAGGTTTAATATCTGCTTGTGTTTTGAGTATAGGAAGAGGTAGAGAAAATTATTAAAATGGCTGAAATATTTAGGTGAACTTTTGCAAAGGCCCTTCTATCTCTCTCTCTCTTTCTCTCTCTCTCTCTCTCTTTTTCCCCTGGTTTTAGAGGTAGGGTCTCACTCTAGTCCAGGCTGACCTGGAATTTACTATGTAGTCTCAGGATGGCCTCGAACTCACTGAGATCCTCCTACCTCTGCCTCCTGAGTGTTGGGATTAAAGGCGTGCACCCAGCTTTTTAAATTTTTTTTTATTTTTTTTTTATTTTTTGAGATAGGGTCTTACTCTAGCCCAGCCTGACCTGGGACTCACTCTGCAGTCCCAGGCTGGCCCTGAACTCACTTCATTCCTTCTACCTCTGCCTCCCCAGTATTGGCATTAAAGGCATGCACTACCACACCTGACTGATTTTTTGTTTTAAATGTGTTGTTTTTTTTTTTTTAAGATTTATTTCTTAGAGACAGAGGGAGAGAGAGAGAATGGGTGTGCCAGGGCCTCTAGCCACTGCAAACAAACTCTAGACACATGTACCACCATGTGCATCTGGCTTACATGGGACCTGGAGAATCGAACCTGGGTCCTTAGGCTTTGCAGGCGTGCACCTTAACCACTAAGCCATCTCTCCATCCCTGTTTTAAATGTTTTTATTAAGAGAGAGTATGAATATGGATGTGCCAGTGCCTCTTGCCACTGAAAACATACTCCAGACACATGTGCTACTTTATATCCGGCCCCAGCTGATAGGTTTTGCAAGCAAACACCCTTTTTTGTTTTTTTTTTTGACCCAGGCTGACCTGGAATTCACTATGGAATCTCAGGGTGGCCTTGAACTTACGGTGATCCTCCTACCTCTGCCTCCTGAGTGCGGGGATTAAAGGCATGCACCAGCCACCATGCCTAGCTGCAAGCAAGCACCTTTAACCCACTGAGCCATCTCTCTAGTTCTATGATTCTTTAATTCCTTCATATAATAAACAACAAAGTTCTTTTAATTAAATCTAAAGAGTAAATAGTTGGGATTAAGTCATTTAATTGGCTTTCCAGCTTTCTACTGACCAGCAAGTTTTTAAATTGTACCTATTAAGATCAGTAAAAGTTTGTTATTGTCAATGTGTGTCATGTAATTTTGTGGGGAGAGGGTCGGGTTTTCAAGTTAGGGTTTCACTCTAACCCAGGCTAACCTGGACTTATTCTCAGAGGCACCTTGAACTCGTGGCAGTCCTCCAACTTTTTTCCCTCAAGTTGCTCTTTATGGATAACCTCATAAATACAAACTTCAGAGTCTGAAAATGTTCTATTCTTGATCCTTTAGCGTCTAATCGTGTATTTACTTTGGAAGTTCAGATAATTCCCTATGACAAACTTCATTCTAAATTGGCTTTTCAGAACCAAACATGGTACCTGTAATTCCTTGCACTCTTGGGTGACTTGAAGCAGAGGTATCCCAAGTTCACAAAAAGAAAGGAAGGGAGAGTGAGAGAGAGAAAGAGAAGAAAAAGAAGATTCCCATTTCACATTAATACTTAACATTTATTGGTCCTCCTGTACCCAAAATATGTCACTTTGAGTTAGATGTGAAAACTTTAAAAAGTAAACTTCATGACATATAGTTGTACTCACTGTATTTTAGGTAAAGGAGAATGGTTTAGAAATGCAGGGAGAAAAGATGGGATCTGGGACTGGCGTGTGGTTTTAGTGTGAAGCAGCAGTTTTCCTGAATAAGCTAAAGGAGACTTAATCTTTTTTAATGTGCATCTTAACATTTCTTACTTTTCAAATATTTTATAGCTGATAGAACTATGTTCTGGGGCTGGAGAGATGGCTTAGCGGTTAAGCGCTTGCCTGTGAAGCCTAAGGACCCCGGTTCGAGGCTCGGTTCCCCAGGTCCCACATTAGCCAGATGCACAAGGGGGCGCACGCGTCTGGAGTTCGTTTGCAGTGGCTGGAGGCCCTGGCATGCCCATTCTCTCTCTCTCCCTCTATCTGTCTTTCTCTCTGTGTCTGTCACTCTCAAATAAATAAATAAAAAATGAAGAACTATGTTCTGGTCACCTCTACATCCTGCATGCTCACCTCACTTACTTACACTCTGAGTGTGTCGTGCTCACCTCGCTTACTTATATTCTGAGTGTGTCGTGCTCACCTCGCTTAATTATATTCTGAGTCTGTCATGCTCACCTCGCTTACTTACTCTCTGAGTGTGTCGTGCTCACCTCACTTACTTACACTTTGAGTGTGTCGTGCTCACCTCACTTACTTACACTCTGAGTGTGTCGTGCTCACCTCACTTACTCTCTGAGTGTGTCGTGCTCACCTCACTTAACTCTCTGAGTGTGTCATGCTCACCTCACTTACTCTCTGAGTGTGTCATGCTCACCTCGCTTACTTACTCTCTGAGTCTGTCGTGCTCACCTCGCTTACTTATATTCTGAGTCTGTCGTGCTCACCTTGCTTGCTTACACTCTTAGTCTGTTATGCTTACCTCACTTACTTGTATTCTAAATCTGTTCTTTCCATGCAGACGTGATGATTAGTAGTCTCTTTGGCTGGGGTAATTTAAAGCGTATTTGTCAGTCTTTATTTAAGTTGTCTATGTTGCTATAAAAGATGGTTGCATTGGTTGTAGAGATGCTTAACAGTTAAGAGGCTGTTGTCTGTGAAACCTTAGGCCCCAGGTTTGATTGATTCTCCAGTAGCCACGTAAGCCAGATGCACATGGTGGTGCACGTATCTGGAGTTCATTTACAGTGGCTCGAGGCCCTGCCATGCTCATTCTCTGTCTTTCTTCTCTCCCTCTCTATCTGCCTCTTTCTCAGATAAATAAATAAAAATGTTTCTAAAATATGATTGCAGATGGCATAAGTATGTAAAATCGGAAGTAAAAGTTCTTGGCAATAGGAGGAAAAAAGAAAAAAAAAGTTCTTGGCAAGGCTTCTTTCACATTGCTACCTACAGTATAACTTTTGCTGCTCTGCTAATGATTTATTTAGCTGCTTTTGACACAAATGTTTATACAAGTACCTTGTCCTTTATGTATGTTCAGTCTGTTTGCTTAGAATTTCCAGGTGTAGGCTAGGGAGATAGCTCAGCAGCTAAAAGCACTTGCTTGCAATGCCTGCCAGTCTGGGCTGAATTCCCTAATACCCAAGAAAAGGCAGATGCACAAAGTAGCACATGCATCTGGATTTTTTCCCCCAGTGGCAAGAGACTTTTTGTGTGCCATCTGTGCATGCTCTCATTCTCTCTCCCTTCTTCCCTCTTTCTGTACATCTTTCATGCAAATAAATAAAGAAAATACTTTGTGAAATTCCCAGGCATTTGATACATATGTGTAATGTAGTCATTTCATTTAAGACACAGTTGGTTTTGTTATTTGCTTGTCTTTTTCTGTAGGATCTCAAACTTCGGAACAGGAACTCTTTCTTGACACCAAGATATTTGAAAAAGGTTTGTAGTTATAAATATATTTTAGTTTTAAGAACTCTTACCCTTGGGGTGGGGAGGGAGGGAATTACCATGGGATATATTTTATAATCATGGAAAATGTTAGTAAAAATTTAAAAAAATAAATAAAAAATAAATAAAAATAAATTAATTTAAAAAAGCACTATAAAAAAAGAAATCCTACCCTTTGCTAATAATAGAATCCCATAAAAATTAGTGTTTTTGAGTTTAATATTCACAATTTTAGCTAATTTGCAAAAGGCATCACATGTCATGTATTCTTACTTGTAATGCAAATAATGAAATTTCCACTAATATGTGTTTCAAGGACTAAGAGTCTACATCTACATTGCAATGTTTACCCAGAACTAGTTACACTGGTAAAAAGTTGCTTTATTCTTGAGTGTACTTAGGTGATTATTCATCAACCATGTCTCAGGTTTTGGTCATTAAAAGTTAGGGAAATTCTGTTAATATGACAAGAGGCTGTCAAGAGAGCATGTATGTTTTTTTTACATTTCAGACCAAGGAAGTACATACAGTGGTGACCTTGAATCTGAGGCAGTATCTACTCCACATAGCTGGGAGGAAGAACTGAATCATTATGCCCTAAAATCAAATGCTTTGCAAGAAACTGATTCAGAACTGAAACAGTTCTCAAAAGGGGAAACTGAACAGGACCTGGAGGCCGATTTTCCATCAGGTTTGTGCAGCATACCCTATCCACTGAGAGTTCTTTATTTTAGAACATTTTTCAATCTTCAAAACTCCAAATTGACACTATTAAGCAGCTATGATGTGTTAAGAGATTATTCAGGACACAAGTGATTCCTGCTTTTGTAGATAGGACTTTCTGTTGTGACAGTCTTATAAGTGGTTAATTTGATAATTTTTTTAAACTTTTAAAGCCTTTCCCATAATAACCATATATAAAAGCTTTTCTTGTTAATGAACTTTTCATTTCTGTACTGTGTCCTGTTTTCTCTTAAAGTGTCCAAGGGAAATTCTCATTTTTGTCACGAAGTAAGAATAGTATAATTACCTAATCTTTCTTTTCCCAACTAGGTCTTTTAAGTCTGTGAGTTTTATACCTCACATTGTGCTTTTTGTTGATTATTATAGAATCCTTTGACCCACTTAATAAAGGACAGGGAATCCAAGCTCGTTCCCGAACAAGACGACGACATAGAGATGGCTTCCCCCAGCCAAGACGAAGAGTAAGAGATAGCTTTGTTTTCATAGAATTTGCTTTCCTTCATTTGAGCAGCATTTATTACTTCTTGCTCTTTACCATACTCTGTAACAACCAACTCAGGTATTGTCATACATTATCTTGCAACCTAGGTTGTTTTGTTTTTTGTTTTTCAAAGTAGGATTTCACTCTAGCTTAGGCTGATGTGGAATATTCACTTTGTATTCTCAAGGTGGCCTCGAACTCACTGTGATCCTCCTACCTCTGCCTCCCAAGTGCTGGGATTAAAGGTATGCACCACCATACCTGGCACAACCTCATTTTTGTGCTTTTGTTTTTTTAATATAAAGAACCATGCCTTTTATTGTATAGTTCAGCCAGACCTTTTTTGTTTGTTTGTTTCTACAGTTGAGGGTTTGGTTTTGCTACCTTAAAAAGCATCTTGTAATACTTTTATATGCTTTTCTCTTCTTTTAAAGTCTAAATTTCACCATTATGTGCTCTGATATTGAAGCTCACTATTTTACATACTATAGTAGTAGCTATTTTTCATATTGAAAGGGCTTTACCCATATCAAAATTAGAAGAATAATGCCTCAATTTTTAATTATCTACTAAGTTATAATTAGATTTTAAAATTCTTCAATTTTAAATATAATTTGTTGGCTTGGACAAATATATACCTAGTGTGACTTCCACCCATAATCATAACCAGTTCTGTTGTGCCAGAAAGTTCTCTCATGACCTGTGCAGTTCACCTTATCTACCCGATGCTGATAGCCATCAGTCTGATGTTTAGATTGATACAAAATGGTATTCCTTTGCCTTGTCTAAAATTTCACATAAGTAGTATCATATAGGGAATATAGTTTTCTGTGTCTGGATTTGGGACTTAGCCTGTTGCTATGAAGTTCATCCTTACTGTTTTGTGCCCGGGTGTCTTGTTTTCTTTTTGTTTCTGGGTATCATTCGTTATAATAACAGACCAAAATATGTGTAGTCAGTTAACAAGTGATGGAAAGTTTTGTTGTTTGCAGTTTGGACTCTTTAATGAATGGGCAAGATCATTGTAAATTGTGTGAACATACAGTTTCATTTCTTTTGAGGCAAAATATTTAGAAATGGGATATTATTTATGGTAAGTATATTTTTAACCTTATAAGAAATCTACCAGATTGTTTGCTAAAGTGTGTGTGGTGG
Organism: Jaculus jaculus; assembly: GCF_020740685.1. Classification (NCBI taxonomy): domain Eukaryota; kingdom Metazoa; phylum Chordata; class Mammalia; order Rodentia; family Dipodidae; genus Jaculus; species Jaculus jaculus. Next base: position 69,396,961 of record NC_059106.1, on the reverse strand, counting down.
TTTGAATCAGGTGTCCCCCATAAACTTAGGTGTTCTGAATGCTAGGTTCCCAGCTGATGGATATTTGGGAATTAATGCCTCCTGGAGGGAGTGTATTGTTGGGGGTGGGCTTATGGGCTTTATAGCCAGTTTCCCCATCCCAGTGTTTGGCACACCCTCCTGTTGCTGTGGTCCATCTTATGTTGGCCAGAGGGTGATGTCCACCCTCTGCTCATACCATCATTTTCCCCTGCCATCATGAAGCTTCCCCTCGAGCCTGTAAGCCAAAATAAACCTCTTTTTCCCAGAAGCTACTCTTGGTTGGGTGATTTCTACCAGCAATGTGAACCGGACTGCAACAGTAAAGTGGTACCGGGAGTGGGGTTGCTGCTAGACACCTGACTGTGTGGCTTTGGCCTTTTGGAGCTGATTTTCAAGAGGACTGTGGGAGGATTTGAAACCTTGGCCTAAGAGATGCTTTGCAGTGCTGTAAGTAAAGCTTGATGGTCTATCCTGGTCAGAGCTGAAAGTCCTGAAGGCAGTAAGAACTATGGATTGTGAGGTTTGGCTTATGAGGGTGAGAAAAAGCTTTGCCTGGACTGGGCTAGCAGTTTGTGTGAGAAGCTTTCTCTTGTGCCCATGTCCTGAGAAGTTGTGCAGGGTTGCTTTGCGTAGAAATGAACTGGTGTGAGCACAGGGATGTGGCACAGAAAGAAAAATCTTTGGGTGAACTATTGCCCGTTCAGCTGCAACTGAGAGATTACAACCTTTGAGACTGGGCTAGCTGACCTGTGCTGGGGCAACAAAAAGAATGTCGACTCTTTTGTTTGTCCTTGGGTCTGGGGCCTTTAAAACTTATAAAAAAAAAAAAAAATAATGTCGACTCTTTTGAAAGGGCCTGAGTGCTCAAGGAGTGTCCTGTTCTTCAAAGTCTTCTTTATTCCCCCCTGGATTAACAAATTGGCACCCTACCTGGTATCGTGGAGTATAAGAAATGCTGGAAAGAGGGTCATTGAGTTTGCAACACGGTCTTGTGTTTTGGAAATGGCCATGGGCAGTGTGAAACAAGTTTGCTGGTTGCCTGCATAGAGACACCATGGGGCCATGAGGATGAACCATGGCTTGCAGTGGAGATGCCGGGACCATGAGATGGGTGCCGAGGAGCTGCCAGCCCGGTGAAGTTTCCCAGGACTGTGAGTAGCCTAGCTGGAGGGGTGGAATTGGAATGCCAGAGACTTGTTGCTGGTTAGAATTATCGGACTTGAAGATTTGTCACTGGTTTGAGTTGCTGGACTTGAAGCTACAGAGTTTGATGTTTGCCCTGGTTGTTTTAAATCTTGTATTGGTTGAATGTTTCTTTGCTATGCCCAATGCCATCTATTGCAGTGTGAATATTTATTCTGTGCCATTCTGGGTTTTTTGAGGTTATATTTTGGTATTATGGCTCAGTTAAAAGATCTTGAACTATGGGGATGTATGAACATCATTGAGATTGATAAAAACTATGGGGACTTTTAAAGTCAGACTGAATGCATTGTATTTTACATCATGTATGGATATCAGTTTATGGGGGCCAGGGGCGGAATGTGGTGGTTTGAATCAGGTGTCCCCCATAAACTTAGGTGTTCTGAATGCTAGGTTCCCAGCTGATGGATATTTGGGAATTAATGCCTCCTGGAGGGAGTGTATTGTTGGGGGTGGGCTTATGGGCTTTATAGCCAGTTTCCCCATCCCAGTGTTTGGCACACCCTCCTGTTGCTGTGGTCCATCTTATGTTGGCCAGAGGGTGATGTCCACCCTCTGCTCATACCATCATTTTCCCCTGCCATCGTGAAGCTTCCCCTCGAGCCTGTAAGCCAAAATAAACCTCTTTTTCCCAGAAGCTGCTCTTGGTTGGGTGATTTCTACCAGCAATGTGAACCGGACTGCAACAGTGTGTATACTGTTGGGCATTCCCAAGTTTCAAGACTTTGCTAGCACTTGCTGTTGTCAAAATTTGGGTTTTAGCCAATCTGATGAATTGTGGGTTTAATGTTATTTCTTGCTGAGTAATGTTCAGCATTTTTTCACATGCATGTCTGCCATTTGTGTGTATTCTTTGGTAGAATATCTTCAATTTTTTTGTACATTTTTTTTTCCTTTTGTGGGGAGGGAGGATTGTGATCAGTAAGCTAAAATATTCTTCTTGTGTGTTGTTTGTATTATTTTTTATATTTTTTATTAACAACTTCCATGATTATAATCCATGATTATGATAATGCCCTCCCTCCCCCCACTTTCCCCTTTGAAACTCCACTGTCCATCATATCCCCTCCCCATCTCAATCAGTCTTTATTTTATTTTGATGTCATGATCTTTTCTCTTATTATGATGGTCTTGTGTAGGTAGTGTCAAGCACTGTGAGGTCATGGATATCCAGGCCATTTTGTGTCTGGAAGAGCACGTTGCAAGGAGTCCTCCCCTTCCTTTGTCTCATTCTTTTTGCCACCTCTTCTACAATGTACCCTGAGCCTTGGAAAGTGTGATAGAGACATTGAAGTGCTGAGCACTCCTGTCACTTCTTATCAGCACCATGTTGCCTTCTGAGTCATCCCAAGGTCACTGCCATCTGAAAAGAGAAGGTTCTCTACCAAAACTCAGAGTAGCATTAATATATACACATGAATATAAAGAGAAGTATTTGAAGAGCATAGTATATACATTTAGCCAGACACCCCTAGGGCTCATGACTACCCCTGCTGTAGGTTTTAAGTATCAGGGTTGTATTCCCTCCCATGGAGTGGGCCTCCAGTCCAATTAGTGAGTGGTTGGTTTCCCCCATAATAGACGTGCCATTATTGCACCCATTGGCTCATTTGGCCTGGCTGTCCAAATACAAGGCTTGCAGTGTCCACTGTTGAGTATCTTCACTGGGAATTTCTCTTTCTCTCATTGAGCTGCATGCAGAATGGCTTCTTACAGCTTTCTGTCAGCTGGTCTACATGGAGGAGGTTATCAGCTCATCTCCAGCAGGATTTCTCAGTGGCCTTGCAGCCCAAGTATGTGGAGTCTTCAGCGATAGGGTCTTACCATCTATTCCTGGTGGGAAACTGAAGGCCTCAACAATGGCCTATAATGTTTTGGAGTCATCAGGGACCACCCCCCCTCCACCACTCCCCCACCCCCCCCGGCCAACAACTCACTGGAAGGTATTCCATCCCTGGCACTGAAAAGTTTCTAGCAACAATCTATGGCTCCTGAGTGTTCCATTGTCCAAAAATGCAGGTTTCCATATGATTTATTTATATCCTCTTAGATTTTCATTAGCCCTCCCTCCACCTTTCCGTTACTCAGTCTCTTCCCTTGACCTCACTTGGGCCTTTTCACCCTCATTAATCTATTCTTCTACTTATGTACATACAATACCATCATATCAAGTACCCCATCCCTTCCTTTCTTTTCCCTTTATCTCTCTTTTCTAGCTTATTTGCCTCTTAGCTACTGAGTTGTCTTCTTACTCACACAGAAGTCCAGTCATCTGTAGCTAGGATCCACATAAAGAGAGAGAACATGTGACATTTGGCTTGCTGGGCCTGGGTTACTTCACTTAGTATAATCCTTTCCTGTTCCATCCATTTTCCTACAAATTTCATAACTTCATTTTTCTTTACTGCTGAGTAGAACCCCATTGTGTAAATATGCCATATCTTCATTACCTACTTATCAGTTGAGGGACATCTAGGCTGGCTCCATTTCCCAGCTGTTGTGAATTGAGCGGCAATAAACATGGTTGAGCAAGTATCTCTAAGGTAATGAGATGAATCCTTAGGATATATGCCTAGGAGTGCTATAGCTGGGTCATATGGTAAATCAATTTTTAGGTGTCTTTTGAACCTCCACACTGATTTCCACATTGGCTAGGCAAGATTGCATTCCCACCAACAGTGTAGAAGGGTTCCTCTTTTTCCATATCCTCGCCAGCATTTATGGTCATTTGTTTTCATGATAGTTAGCCAATCTGACAGGAGTGAGATGGAATTTCAATATAGTTTTAATCTGCATTTCCCTGATGACTAGGGATGTAGAACATTTTTTAAGATGCTTATATGCCATCTGTATTTCTTCTTTCGAGAACTCTCTATTTAGTTCCATAGTCCATTTTTTTAATATATATATGTATATTTTAAATATTTTTTAATATAAATTTATTTATTTATTTGAGAGCGACAGACACAGAGGGAAAGACAGATAGAGGGAGAGAGAGAGAATGGGCGCGCCAGGGCTTCCAGCCTCTGCAAACAAACTCCAGACGCGTGCGCCCCCTTGTGCATCTGGCTAACGTGGGACCTGGGGAACTGAGCCTCGAACTGGGGTCCTTAGACTTCACAGGCAAGCGCTTAACTGCTAAGCCATCTCTCCAGCCCATATTTTAAATATTTTTTGTTCATATTTTATTTATTTATTTGAGAGCGACAGACACAGGGAGAAAGACAGATAGAGGGAGAGAGAGAGAATGGGCGCACCAGGGCTTCCAGCCACTGCAAACAAACTCCAGACGCGTGCACCCCCTTGTGCATCTGGCTAACGTGGGACCTGGGGAACCGAGCCTTGAACCGGGGTCCTTAGGCTTCACAGGCAAGAGCTTAACCACTAAGCCATCTCTCCAGCCCACCATAGTCCATTTTTAATTGGGCTGTTTGATTTCTTATTATTAAATTTTTTGAGTTCTTTATATCTTAGATATTAATCCTCTATCAGATGTATAGCTGGCAAAGATTTTTTTTTCCCATTCTGTAGGTTGCCTCTTTGCTTTATTTACAATGTCCTTTGCCGTACACAATCTATGTAATTTTATGAGGTTCCAGGGTTTAATCTGTGGCTTTTTTGCCTGAGCAATTGGGGTTATATGCAGAATGTCTTTGCCAAGACCAATATATTGAATTATTTCCCAATTTTCCTCTAACAGTTTCAGAGTATCAGGTCTGATGTTAAGGTCTGTAACCCAGTTGGACTTAACTCTCTCCCCCCCCCCACCCCCCGCGAGGTGAGGTTTCACTCTAGCTCAGGCTGACCTGTAATTAACTATGTAGTTTCAGGGTGATCTCAAACTCACTGCGATCCTCCTACCTCTACCTCCCGAATGCTGGAATTAAAGGCGTGTGTCATCACCCCCAGCTTGGACTTAATTCTTGTACCTAGAGAAAGAGACGGATCTACTTTAATCTTTCTGTATATATATCCAGTTTTCCCAGCACCATTCACTGAAGAGGTTGTCTTTTCTCCAATGAGTATTTTTGGCATTTATGTTGAAGATCAGGTGGCTATAGCTACCCGGACTTACATCTGGGTCCTCTATTCTGTTCCATTGATCTACATGTCTGCTTTTGTGCCAGCACCATGCTGTTTTTGTTCCTGTGGCTCTGTAGTATAGGTTAAAATCAGGTATGATGGGCTGGAGAGATGGCTTAGCGGTTAAGCACTTGCCTGTGAAGCCTAAGGACCCCGGTTCGAGGCTCGGTTCCCCAGGTCCCACGTTAGCCAGATGCACAAGGGGGCGCACGCATCTGGAGTTCATTTGCAGAGGCTGGAAGCCCTGGCGCGCCCATTCTCTCTCTCTCCCTCTATCTGTCTTTCTCTCTGTGTCTGTCGCTCTCAAATAAATAAATAAAAAAATGACCAAAAAAAAAATTTAAAAAACAACAAAAACAATCTTTAAAAAAAAAAAAAATCAGGTATGATGATACCACCAGCCTTATTTATGTTGCTCAGTATTATTTTAGATGTTCAAGATTCCTTGTGTTTCCAAATGAACTTTTGGATTTCTTTTTTCTATTTCTGTGAAGAATGCTGTTGGAATTTTGATGGGAATTGCATAAAATATGTAGATTGCATTTTGTAAGATTGCCATTTTCACAGTATTGATTTTTTTTTAATCCAAGAACAGGGTATGTCTTTCCATTTCTGAGTGTCTTCTGTAATGTCTCCCTTTAAATTTTTAAAGTTTTCATTGTAGAGATCCTTCACTTCCTTGGCTAGGTTTGTTCCAAGGTACTTAATTTTTTTTAGTGCATTTGTGAATGGGATGCTTGTCTGATTTCATCCTCTGTGTTTGTTGTTAGCTTATAGGAAGGCTACTGATTTCTGTGTGTTTATTTTGTGTCCTGCTACATGGCTGTAGGTGTTTATCAGCTCTAACAGTTTGCTAGTAGAGTCTTTAGGGTCCTTTATATATAGAATCATGTCATCTGCAAATAATAATAACTTGATCTCTTCCTTTCCAATTTGTATCCCTTTTATGTGTGTCTCTTGCCTTATTGATATGGCTAAGACTTCCAAAACTATATTAAATAAAAGTGGGGACAGTGGACACCCTTGTCTTGTTCCTGATTTTAGTGGGAAGCCTTCCAGTTTTTTCCCATTTAATAATATGTTGGCTGTAGGCTTGTCATAAACAGCCTTTATTATGTTGAGATATGTTCCTTCTATTCCCAGTCTCTGTAGGAGTTTTATGAAGGGATGTTGGATCTTGTCAAATGCTTTCGCTGCATCTAATGAGATGATCATGTGATTTTTGTCCTTCAGTCCATTTATATAATGTATTACATTTATCGATTTGCATATATTGAACCATCCTTGCATCTGTAGGATAAAGCCTACTTGGTCAGGGTGAATGATCTTCCTGATATATTCTTGTATTCTGTTTGCCAATATTTTGTTGAAAATTTGTGCATCTATGTTCATGAGGGAGAAAGATCTGTAATTTTATTTTCTTTTTTTCCTATATGTTTGGTTTTGGTATCAGGGTGATGCTGGTTTCGTAGAAGGAGTTTGATAGGATTCCTTCTTTTTCTATTTTATGGAAAAGCTTAAGAAGCAATGGTGTTAGTTCTTCCCTGAGGATCTGGGAAAATTCACCAATGAATCCATCTGGGCCTGGACTTTCTTTTTTTCAAATTTTTTTTATTAGCAACTGCCATGATTATAAAAAATATCTCATGATAACACCCTTCCTCCCCCTACTTTCCCCTTTGAAACTCCATTCTCCATCATATCCCTTCCCCATCTCAATCATTCTCTCCTTTATTTTGATGTCATGATCTTTTCCTCTTTTTATGATGGTCTTGTGTAGGTAATGTCAGATACTTTGAGGTCATGGATATCCTTGGGCCTGGAGTTTTTTTAGTTGGGAGATTTTGATAATTGTTTGCATCTCCATACTTGTTATAGGTCTATTTAAGTAATTAATCTCATCTTGATTTAATTTAGGTAGGTCATATAAATCAAGGAAATCATCCATTTCTTTCATATTTTCATACTTAGAGGAGTGTATGTTTTTATAGCATGTTCCTGTGATTTTTTTGAATTTGTCTGTTATCTGTTGTGATGCTGCCTTTTTTCTTCTCTAATTTTATTAATTTGTGTCTCTTCTCTCTTTCTTTTGGTCAGATTTGCTAAGGGTTTATCAATCTTGCTTATCTTTTCAAAGAACCAACTCTTTGTTTCATTGATTCTTTGGATTGTTTTTTTTTTTTTTGGTTTCTATTTCATTAAATTCTGCCCTAATCTTTATTATTTCTTCTCATCTACTGATTTTTGGTTTGCCTTGTTCTTCTTTTTCCAATGCTTTAAGGTGAATCATTAGGTCATTTACTTGAGACCTTTCTAATTTTATAATATAGGCAACTAAAGCTACAAATTTCCCTCTTAGGACTGCCTTCATTGTGTCCCAAAGGTTTTGGTATGTTGTGTTCTCATTATCATTTGACTGTATGAATTTTTTTATTTTCTTCTTGATTTCTTTATTGACCCATTTATCATTCAGTAGTGTATTGTTTAGTTTACATGATTTTGTGTATGCTCTATATCTTTTCTTACTATTGATATATAGTTTGATTCCATTGTGATCAGATAGGATGCAAGGAATTATTTCAGTTTTCCTGTATTTGTTAAGATTTGCTTTGTGTCCTAATATATGGTCTATTTTAGAGAATGTTCCATGTGCTGCTGAAAAGAATGTATATTCTGCAGCCTTTGGATGAAATGTCCTGTCTGTTAATTCTATTTGTTCTATGACCTCATTTAATCCAGATGCCTCTCTGTTTATTTTTTCCCGGGATGACCAGTCAATTGATGAAAGTAGGGTGTTGGAAGTCATCACTACCACTGTGTTTGGTGTTATCTGTGACCTTACTTCTAATAGCATTTGTTTGATGAAGTTGGGATCCCCCATGTTAGGAGCATATAATGTTTAAGATTATAATGTCCTCCTGTTGGAGTGTACCTTTAATCAATATAAAGTGACCTTCCTTTTCTTTCCTAACTAATGTTGGATTGAAGTCTACCTTGTCAGATATTAGGATAGCAACCCCTGCTTGTTTTCTAGGTCCATTTGCTTGAAACACCATTTTTCAACCTTTCACCCTAAGATAGTGTCCATACTTTGTAGAAAGGTGAGTTTCTTGGAGGCAACAAATTAAAGGATCCTGATGTTTAATGCGGTTTGCAAACCTATGTCTTTTGGTTGGGGCATCGAGGCCATTGATCTTAAGAGATATTATTAAAAGTTGTGTATTTATTTTTGCCATCTTTTGGTAGTTCTTCCTGTTTTTCCTTTGTTCTGTTGCATTAACCAGTATTTGAGTATGGTTAGCTTTTTCCAGGTTCCTTGTATGTGTGCTTTTCTTTCTCTTCAGCATGGAGGATCCTTTGAAGTGTTTTCCATAGAACTGGTTTTGTGTTCAAATATTCCTTTAGCCTGCTTTTGTTGTGGAATGTCCTTATTTCTTCATCTAATTGAATGCATAGCTTTGCAGGATAAAGTAACCTTGGTTGACAGTTGTTATCTTTCAGAACTTGGAATACATCACTCCACACCCTCTGTCTTTTAAAGTTTGTGTTGGGTAATCTGCTGTTATCTTAATGGGCTTGACTTTTTATGTAACTTGATGTTTTCTGTCTAACTGCTTTCAATATATTTTCTTTGGTGTGTATGTTTGGTAGTTTAATTATAATACGACAGGAGAGGTTCTTTCCAGGTTTTGTCTGTTTGGTGTTCTAAAGGATTCCTGTATCTGCACTGGCATCTCTTTCCCAGTTTGGGGGAAATTTTCTTCTGTGATTTTGTTGAAAATGCCTACTATGCCTTTGGAGTGAAATTCTTCTCCTACTATACCCAGAATTCTTATGTTTGATCTTTTCATAGTGTCCCAAATATCTTGAAATTCCTATTCATACTTTTCTGTTAGTTTGTCTTTCTCTTTGTTGGACTGTATTAGATCTGTCACCTGGTCTTCTAGCTTTGATATTCTGTCCTCTCCATCGTCCATTCTATTGGTGAGATTTTCTACAGAGTTTTTTATTTCATTGACTGTGTTCTTCATTGCTAGTAATCCTGACTGGTTTTTCTTTTATTATTCTATTTCCTTATTTATGTCTTGTATTGACCTCTTTGTTTCATTAAATCAGTTTCCTGTGTCTTTGATTCCTTTGATTTCCTCTTTCATTCCTTTGATTTCCTCTTTGACTTCTTTGAGCATATTTATAATCATTCTTTGGAAATCTTCCTCAGGCATTTCCTCTAACTCATTCTCACTGGAGCTCATTTTTGATGGATTAATAATTTTTGGTGGGTTTATATTATCTTGATTTTTGGTGTTTCTTGTGTTATAATGTACATATTTTTACATCTTGGATTAATTTAATGTTAGGATTTTCTAGTTAGCTGCAGTATTATTAGATGTATCAATCAATCTGGTGTTATGTATCTTCAGGGTAGGAGCTTAATATGCTAGGTATGGCTCTTAAGCCTCTCAGAATATGTACATAAATGACCCTTGCCGGGCATGGTGGTACATGCCTTTAATCCCAGCATTTAGGAGGCAAAGGTAGCAGAGCACCATGAGTTCGAGGCCACCCTGAGACTACATAGTGAATTCCAGGTCAGCCTGAGCTAGAGCAAGACTCTACTTCTGGAAAAAAAGTAAAAGTGACCCTTGATGTTGGTTTTGCCTGCTATGAGAGTATTCAAGTAGGCTGAGTGGAACAGGCAGATTCTAACACTTAACTATACAATGTACACATTCAATGAAAGACGGCACAGAGTATTTATGCAAGAATCGGTATTATGACAACCAAATCCTCTAACAAAGTCACAGTTCCTTAGGGTGTGTGTTGCCCCACACCCTTAATCCTGTAAACTAGGAGATTAAGATTTCTTGTCTGTTGAGGGTTCCAAGTCAGCTTGCATGTAAAGCCCTTCCCTAATGAAAAACAGAAGAGGAAACAAAGCCACTATAAATCAGGAAGCAACAAATAACAAGCCCAAAATATAGCTTATTTAAGAATGGCACATCTGACCATCCATCAGATTTAACATAAAATTTATCCTGATATGGAAGGTGCACTTAGCACTTCCTGTTCAGGCCTATTTACCAGGCTTATTTGGCGGGTACTGACCTGGTATAATCCCAGTTACCTTTTGGGATGGTTTTGGTCATAGTTATGCTGCGCTCCTGCTTGTGTCCCTCTTTGGTGCGCTTGTCGGTTCAAGTAGGCTGTCTAGGTCGCTGGATCATGGCTCTGGTTGCTGGTGCTGGGTGCTGTGAGCTCCCTTCCCCAGGTTTCTGGTGCTTGCTGGCGCATACGCTGTCGATGGGGGATGTAGGCTGTGGATGGTGGCTCTAGTTCTCCCACTGGTCTACATGATCCTCTACCTCATGATCTGTTCCTCCGTTAGTTGCTGTAGTCCTCCCTTAATGTTTCTTGAGTTTGAGAGCAGCTCCGGTGTGAGTGGAAAATCCCCTCTCCTGGCTTTTCCTGTGGCTCAAGTCGAGCCTTGCAGCCGTGGCCCTGTTGACCTGCTGCTGCTGCTGCTGGAGCCATTTCTGCCTACCTCGTGTGTTTTTTTTGTTGTTGTTGTTTTTGAGGTAGGGTCTCACTCTAGCTCAGGCTGACCTGGAACTCACTCTGTAGTCTTAGGGTGGCCTCGAACTTAGGGCGATCCTCCTACCTCTGCCTCCCGAGTGCTGGGAGTAAAGGCGTGCGCCACCATACCCAGCATTATTTATTTTTATTTATTTATTTGAGAGTAACAGACAGAGAGAGAGAGGACGCTCCAGGGCCTCCAGTCACTGTGAACAAACTCCAGATGCATGTGCCACCTTGTGCATCTGGCTTACGTGATACTGGGTAATCAAGCCTTGAACTAGGGTCCTTGGCCTTCACAGGGAAGTGATTAACCGCTAATCCATCTCTCCAGCCCTGTTTGTGTTATTTTTTAAAATTTTATTTTTATTTATTTATTTGAGAGCGACAGAAACAGGAGCAGAGAGAGAGGGTGAATGGGTGTGCCAGGGCCTCCAGCCACTGCAAGCAAACTCCAGATGCATGTGCCCCCTTGTACATCTGGCTTTCATGGGTCCTGGGGAATCGAGCCTTGAACCGAGATCTTTAGGCTTCACAGGCAAGTGTTTAATCGCTGAGCCATCTCTCCAGCCCTCTTTGTGTGATTTTTGCATATAAGGTAGGTTTTCGTATGCCCCAGGTTGGCCTGGAATACAGTGATATTCCTAATACTCCTAGCTTCTGTCTCCCAAGTTGCTAGAATTTAAGTGTGTGCTACCACACTTGGTATAAATATTCTTTTTTAAAGTTTTTTTTTTTTTAATGAGGTAGGGTCTTACTCTATCCCAGCCTGACCTGGAATTGTCTATGTAGTCGCAGGCTGGCCACGAACTCATTACAGTCCTATCTTTGCCTCATGAGTGCTGGGATTGAAGGTGTATGCCACCATGCTTGGCATATTTGTAAATTTATTTCATAAATATTTAAGATTCTTTATTCTGCTATAAAACATACTAATTAAGTAAGTAATTTTTTGAGATAAGGTCTAGAGGTAACTATGTCACCCACTTTGACATTGAACTCACTACAGTCCTACCCCATCTTCTAAATTGCTGGGACAACAGACAAACAGCACCGTGCCTGGCTTTATATTGCATCATTTCTAAAGTTTATTTTCAGTGGTCCTTATGAGTATATAAAAATACAGATGACACAGGCTTCCGTGCCTCTTCCAGCTGAAATGTGCTTAGATCAATGACAAATCATCAACTCAAAAAAAAAAAATACACAGATGATCTTTGTATATTCACTTCATGTTCTGAAGTTGCTTGATTAGCCTCTTCGTGATTGTTCTGCCCAAACAAGTAGACTATTGTGAATAAAGGGCTTTTTAAAATATATTTTATTTATTTATTTGAGAGAGAGAGAGAGGGAGGGAGGGAGAGAATGGGCATGCCGGAGCCTCTAACCATTGCAGACGAACTCCAGATACATGCACCACCTTGTATATCTGGCTTATGTAGGTTCTGGGGACTCAAACCTGGGTCCTTAGACTTCACAGGCTTAACTTAACTGCTAAGCTATCTCTCCAGCCCATTTCTTTTTTTTTGATTTTTCGAGGTAGGGTCTCACTCTGGCTCAGGCTGACCTGGAATTCACTATGTAGTCTCAGGGTGGTCTCGAACTCTCGAGATCCTCCTACCTCTGCCTCCCGAGTGCTGGGATTAAAGGCGTGCGCCACCACGCCCGGCGATCCATTTCTTTTTTGTTTTGTTGTTTTTTGCCTTTTTTTCTTCCTAATCTGATGGTACTGCTTTTATGCCTTACTGTATTGAACTTACTTGGATCTTAATTACCATGCTGAACATTAGTAGAGTGACTCTTTGTCTTGTTTCCAGTTTTAGGACAAAAAAGGATTCAGTTCTACACTTTATGCATCTGGCTTTACATCAGTCCTGGGGAATCAAACTTAGGTCCTTAGGTTTTGCAGGCAGATGCCTTAACTATTGAGCCATCTCTCCAACCCTAATTTATAATTTTGAAGGATTTTCTTGATAATCTTTTCCATTACTAATTTCTAGTTAAATTTCTTTGTGATTAGAGAATTCACTGAGGCTTATGTTACACTTTCAAATGTAGTCTGTTTATATGCTCCATTAAATAGGTGAGTGGTAATAATTATTATTTATAACTCATTTAATGGGTACAATATCTGAAAAATAATAATTACCTTAATCTTGGTAATTAATAGATTGTGATCTTCTACATTGAAATTTTTTCCTTTTTATATCCATTAGATTACATAATTTCTTCTTTTTTTATTATTTTCTTTTTGAGGCAGTGTCTCATAACACAGGTTTTCCTTGAACTTGCAATGGAACTGAAGCTATCCTTGAGGTCTTGATCCTCTTCCTTTCATTCTCCCATGTCTTGAAGGCAGCTATGTTTACCACTATAAAAACCAATGCCTTCTGGGCATGGTGGTGCACATCTTTAATCCCAGCACTCAGGAGGCAGAGGTAGGAGGATTGCCATGAGTTCGAGGCCACCCTGAGACTACAGAGTGATTTCCAGGTCAGCCTGAGCTACAGTGAGACCCTACCTTGATAAAGCAAAAAAGAAAACACTCACCCGGGTCTGGTGGTGCACGCCTTTAATGCCAGCACTCGGGAGGCAGAGGTAGGAGGACTGCTGTAAGTTCAAGGCCATCCTGAGACTACATAGTGAATTCCAGGTCAGCCTGGGCTAGAATGAGACCCTACCTCAAAAAAACAATGCCACACTGTCCCATTTACTTAGAGGTTTAGGGTACCACACATGGCTGGTTTGAATAAGTTTTAGAGCTCTTTTTGCTTTGTGAATTCTGAACCTTTAGGATGTAAAGCTAAAGTTTATATTTTGTAGGTTTATGTTCTTTGCAGCTTTGAGAACTCTGATTTTTAAGATCTAAAATTAAATTTTATATCCTATACATTTTTGGAATTCTTATAGGGGCGGAAGAAGTCTATAGTAGCTATGGAGCCCAGGAGTCTTATTCAAGGAGCCTTTCAAGGGTGTTCGGTGTCTGGGATGACACTGAAATACATGTATGGGGTGAACGCCTGGAAGAACTGGGTTCAGTGGAAAAATGCCAAGGAAGAGCAGGGTGATCTCAAGTGTAGTGGTGAGTGCACAACATGAACTTTTGTCTTGATTTAGTGTAGGAAGTAGAAATAAGTAAAGCCACAAATCAGTGAAGCAAACAATATTCACCTCATAAAACTTAGGACTTAATACACTTAAGTCCTCATTTGTTTGTGTCCACATCAGGAGGTGAGCATGCTGTGGCCAGCCCATGTTCTGACTCCTTAGGAAGTGCTCAAGACCAGTCACTTTCGCAAGAAGCCTCAGAGCCAGGCTATAAAGGTAAAACATATTTTTCTCCATTACTATGAATTATTTCTATTATTATTATTGATTTAAATTTGTGAATTGACTATATGTGTGACTCATGAACTTGGGAGGGAGGCAGGTGCATTACTTTAAGTTTATCATCATCTGCATAGTTAGTTGGAGGCTAGCATGGGCCACCTGTGATACTAATTAGGAAAGAAGGGAGGCAAAAATCTGGGAATAGTGGCGCACGCCTTTAATCCCAGCACTCGGGAGGCAGAGGTAGGAGGATCACCGTGAATTCAAGGCCACCTGAGACTACATAGTGAATTGCAGGTCAGCACTGGGCTTGAGCAAGATCCTACCTTGAAAAATGAACAACAACAACAAAAAGGAAGCAGAAAGAAAGAAAGAAATTAGCGAATTGATGTTTAAAATTAAAGAATTTGAAGCCGCTCGTGGCAGCACACACCTTTAATCTCAGCACTTGGGAGGCAGAGGTAGACAAATTGCCATGAGATCAAGGCAGCCCTGAGACTACATAGTGAATGAATTCCAGGTCACCCTGGGTTAAAGTGAGACCCTTTCTTGAAACCAAAATAATAATAATAAATTAATTAACATTTTTTTATAAAATTAGGCAGGCCTTTAATCCCAGTACTTTGGAAGCCAAGGTGTAGGAGAATCTCTGTGAGTTCAAGGCTAGCCCCTACCCACAATTTTAAAGAGCTCACTATACAGGTAAGGTAGTAGCCTTCTGGTGCCAAGTTTATAAGGAAAATGTAAAGAATTTTACTTTGGGGCTGAAGAGATGGCTTAGCAGTTAAGGTGCTTGCCTGCAAAGCCTATGGACTCAGGTTTGATTCACCAGTACCCGTTTAAGCCAGATGACAAGGTAGTACACAGGCGGCAGTGGCTAGAAGCCCTGGCATGCCCATTCTCTCTTGCTCCTTCTCTCTGTCAAATAAATAAAGCATATGAAGAATTTGGCTTGGTAACTGCAGATGATCACATCTCCGCCTTTGGCTAAGATCAGGTATTGTAAATGCAAACGGTTTAGAGTGGCTTCTTGTGCCCTGTCTGCATGATGATCCATGTGGAGCTCAATGTGAGAACTTACTATTCATCGTTTCCTTTTGAGAAAATACCTGGAAAGGACTTGCTTCTTCTGTAGGCAACTTCCCTGACTTTGAGATCTATATGTCTATAGTTATATTTGTGTATTTTACTTCAGCTTCCAAAAAACGTAGCATCAAAACAACAGTTCAAATATAGCAACGCTGTATAGTTTTATACCTACATGAGCGAGTGAAGCTGGATGATTTGTATTGTTGTTGTTACTTTCCAACTATACCTTCTCTTACAACTAGCTGATCGCATGCAGTTCTGGCTTCATTTGTAGGTAGTCTGTCCTGCTAGTCTTGGGGTATACCTCACCCTCTTATTAGAGCAGTTAGTTGCTGCACAGGGCTGACATAACTCACTTTGTTCTGCAGATAGAGGGTAGTCTTTCTGCTCTAAGATTATAGAAACACTCTTCTGTTAAGGGGATTGGGCCTGTAACCACTCACTTTGAGCTATATGTTACTCTTTACTAAAAGAAAGTAGGAAGCCAGCTGTAGTGGTGCATCCCTGTACCACACCTACTTGGAAGCCAGAGCAGGAGGATAATTCGAGCTCACAAGTCTGATTTGCATTAGCAACTCAGTGAGATCCCAGCTTAAAAGGTATGGGGGGGGGCCAGGTATGGTGGTGTATACCTTTAATTCCAGCACTTGGGAGACAGGGGTAGGAGGATGGCTGTGAGTTTAAGGTCAGCCTGGCACTATGGAGTGAGTTCCAGGTCAGCCTGGGCTCAAGGGAAACCCTGCCTTGGGAAAATAAAATAAAAGCAGTATGTGGGGAGAGAAGTGGCAGTAAGGCAGTTATATTGTTTTAGACTATCAAGTCTAGATGCAGTGGTTGAAGGGGAGGCTGTAGTAGTCAGCTTACATTGCTGGTATGAACCTCCAGAGCACACACAGTTTATGGGAGGAAGGTATGTATTGAAACTTATAGATCCAGGGGAAGTTCCATAATGGCAGAAGAAGCTGACCTCCTTTCACAGATCCACACAGACAGAAATACCAGCACCAGCACCACAAGCAAGCACACTTAGGAGCACAAGCACTCTGCATATCTTTAGGCTGGAATTCCAGATCCATCCCCACATTTTAGGGCTGGACTCTAGGTTCCACCCACAGTGACACCAAGTCACAAGCTTGAATTAAACTCCTGACTCTACTGGGGCCATTCATTCAAACTGCTGCACATGCTTGCTCACTTCTCATTCATACAGAATGAGGACTGAAGAGATGGCTTATTGGGTTAAAGGCACTGGCTTACAAAGCTTGAAGACCCAGGTTCAGTTTGCCAGTAGCCACATAAGGCCAGATGCACAAAGTGGTACATGTGTTGAGTTCATTTGCAGTGGCAGGATACCTTGGCATGCCCATTCTCTTTCTCTTTGTCTCATACATACATACATAAATTTTTTATTTATTTATTTTTTTGTTTTGTTTTCCGAGGTAGGGTCTCACTGTGCTCAGGCTGACCTGGAATTAACTATGTACTCTCAGGATGGCCTTGAACTCATGGTGATCCTCCTACTTTTGCTTCCCAAGTGCTGGGATTAAAGGCATGCTCCACCACATCCGGCCACTGATCCTGGCTTTAATGATATTTGGGGGGACATATAAACTTTAAAAAAAAAAAAAAAAAAACCAAAACAGTGGCTGGATGTGGTGGCGCATGCCTTTAATCCCAGCACTAGGAGGCAAAGGTAGAAGGATTGCTGAGAGTTCAAGGCCACCCTGAGACTACATAGTAAATTCCAAGTCAACCTGAGCAACAGTGAGACCCTACCTTGAAAACCAGGTTGCACATGCCCACTAGGTGGTGCAAGTGTCTGAAGTCTGATTGCAGTGGGTGAGGCTCTGGCATGCCAGTTCTCACTCTCAAAAAAAAAAAAGAAAAGAAAAGAAAAGAAAAGAAAAGAAAAGAAAAGAAAAGAAAAGAAAGGCTGGAGAGATGGCTTAGCAGTGAAGGCACTTGCCTGCAAAGCCAAAGGACCTTAGTTCTATTTCCCAGGACCACTTAAGCCAGATGCACAAAGTGGCCCATGCATCTAGAGTCCATTCATCTAGAGTTCATTTGCAGTGGCTGGAGGCCCTGGCGCACCCATTCTCAATCTCTCTGTCTCTATCTCTCTTTGCATCTTTCTCTATCTCAAATAAAAAAATTAAATTAAAAAAGAATTTAAAAGAAAATATTGTTAAGTGTGTGTTCCTTGAGAGGCATAATGCTAACTAATGGGATGAAAAGATAAATGTGCTCATTAGGACCTATACTTGCCTTGTGCAAAACCCAGTGCAGGAAAGCACAAAATGAAGAAGAGTAATGACTGGGAGGAGTGTTGTAATCTAACCCTACAACATGGGTCAACCTAGTGGGCTAAGATCTCTACAAATAGGATAAGTCAGCTGCTTAAAAGTCAGGTTTTCATTGTGTTCTGAGTTTTAATAGAGTACATGGGGCTACCCTGCTGTCTGCTCTGACTTGCCCTCGTAATTTTGTTCTCCTGTGCGCTGAGTCACCTGACTTTTCATCTTGGTGGCATAACAGCTGCACACTATATTCAAGTAATTTCCAAGGGCATGATGATATTTTGGAAAAAAGAAAGTTAAACAGCATTCTTTTCTATAGATAGTCTCAGTGGCTTTTTTTTTTTTTTTGCAGGGGGTATTGTTTTGGTTTTTTTGGCTTTTTGAGGTAGGGTTTCACTCCAGCTCAGGCTGACCTGGAATTTACTATGTAGTCTCAGGGTGGCCTTGAATTTATGGTGATCCTTTTACCTCTGCTTTCTGAGTGCTGGGATTAAAGGCATGCGCCACCATACCCGACTTGCCTCAGTGCTTTTAATGTACTAGTGTGTGTCCTGGGAGTTCTGCAGAGGTAAATAAGATACAATCTTGTATTTTCCAAGTTTATCAGATATTCTTACATTGTCTGGAATGTATTTCAATGATCTTTTTAATCCTTAGATTGGCATTTAGTTTTTGTTGTTGTTGTTGATGATGATGATGTTTGTTTGTTTTTAGGTAAGGTTTTGCTTTGGCCCAGGCTGACCTGGAATTCACTGTGTAGTCTCCAGCTGACCTTGATCTCATGATGACCCTCCTACCTCTGCCTCCAGAATGCTGGAATTAAAGGTGTGTGCCACCACGCCTGGCCCCATCTAGAATCTTATCTGGACTCTTCCCTATTAGATCTCCTTTATTTATTTTTACAGAATCTTCTTTAAACCAAACTTGTCTTGTAGTATCTTTTGTTCGATATGCAGCACATTCACTGTCTTTATTTTTGTACTTGAAAAAGCCTTGATCAGAATCCTTTTTGCTTGTTTTTCTGGTTGATTTTGAGACAGGGTTTTTCTGTAGCCCAAACTAAGTCTGGTACTCAGGATCCTCCTGCCTCAGCCTCCTGAGTTCTATGAATACAGATACTTGCTATCATGCCTGGTTTAGAAGCTGTTGTTAATATACTGTAGTACTTGGGGCATAGTAGTACTCCAGCCTATTCAGCAACACAAGTAATGTTTGTTATAAGTTAATGTTTCAGATGTGTTCTACCTTTCCACAGTCCGCTCTATTAAGCTGAAGGAAGATATTCTGGCCTGCACTTTTGCTGAGTTGAGTTTGGGTTTATGCCAATTTATCCAAGAGGTGCGGAGACCAAATGGCGAAAAATATGATCCAGACAGTATCTTATACTTGTGCCTTGGAATTCAGCAGGTATCAAATTAAATAACTTATAAAACTGATGGCATTCTTAATCGCTCTGAGATAACTTGTGAATTAAACTGAAAAACTACAATGCTTATAGTTATGTAGGATTATTTATTTACTTGTCTGTGTGCATGTACCAGTGCTTCTTGCCACTGCATATGCACGTGGGGTATATGTGCCACCTTTGCATCTGGCTTTATGTTACTACTGAGGAATTGACCTGGTCCAGCAGACTTTGTAAGCAAGCCCCTTTAAACACTGAGCTATTTCATATCTTCCCCAGTCTCTGATTTTGGTCTTAAACTCTTTTTAAAAAATATAAAAAACTTTTTTTTATATACTTTATTTATTTATTGGAGAGAGGGAAAGAGGCAGACAGACAGAATGGGAACACCAGGGCTTCCAGCCACTGCAAATAAACTCCAGACGCAGGTGCCACCTTGTGCATCTGACTTACATACATCCTGTGGAATTGAACCTGAGTCCTTAAGATTTGGAGGCAAGTACCTTAACCACTAATCCAGCCCTGTTTTTTTTTTGTTAATTTACTTACTTGAGAGAGAGAGTAGGTGCCAGAGCTTCTAGCCATTGCAAATAAACTCCATACACATGAGCCATCTTGTGCATCTGGCTTGCATAGGTCTTGGAGAATTGAACCTGGGTCCTTTGGTTTTGCAGGCAAGCACCTTATTTTTGTTTGTTTGTTTTAATTCTTTTATATAGATGTGTGTGTATGAAAGAGAGAGGGAGAGAATATGGGCATAGTCTGGCTTACGAGTCCTGACGAATCGGACCTTGGTCCTTTGACTTTGCAGGCAAGCTTCTTAACTGCTAAACCATCTCTCCAGCCAAAAACTCTTGTTTTTAATGAAAGACTATCACTGACTTAAAAGTCTTGACTTTATGGCCACTTTATAATCTAAAGACTGGTAGTAGAATAACTGAAAATGAAGACTGTATTTGTAGGTAAATGAAAAAGAAGGGCATAAATAGCAGTTCACAAAAGAAGCAACTTAGATGACTATGCATGTAAATACTGTAGGGTTTTGTTATTGTTGTTTGTTTCTTTGAGGTAGGGTCTTCCTTTAGCTCAGTCTGACCTGGAATGAATTAGTCTTAGGTTGGTCTTGAACTCACTGTGATCCTCCAACTCCCAAGTGCTGAGTATTAAAGGCATGCACCACCACATCCAGCTCAGGTAGTTTTATGTTTTTAAAAATATCAAAATAAAAATTTTCAAGACAGAATTTCCAGCTCAGAACTCCACATATAAGTATCTGAGGGTGACCTTGAACTTCTGATCCTCCTGTTTCTGCCTCAGTGCTGAGATTACAAGCATGTACTTCCGTGTCCTGTTTATGCAGTTCTAGGCATCAAACCTAAGGCCTCATGCATTATAGGTACTCATTCTGTCAGTGTGTGTATATGTGTGTGTGTGTGTGTGTATATTTTTTTTTCTTAGTCCTCACTTAAATTGTTTAATTTTATTTGCTTGAAAGAGGCAGATAGAGAGAGAATGGGCACACCAGGGCCTTTGGCCATGTAAAATATTAGTTTTTTTATTTTTGTTCTTTTAAATTAAAATTTTTTTTCTTTAATTTTTCAAAGTAGAGTTTCACTCTACACCAGACTGACCTGGAATTCACTATGTAGTCTCAAGATGGCCTGGAACTCACAGTGTTCCTCCTACCTCTATCCCTCAAGTGTTGGGATTAAAGGTGTATGCCACCACACCGGGCTGTAGTTCTTTAGTTTGTTTGTTTGCTTGTTTTTTTATGAGAGAAAGAAAGAGAGAATTGGTATGCCAGGGCCTCCAGCCACTGCAGTTGAACTCGACATGTGAACCACCTTTTGCACATGTGCAACCTTACTGCTTGCATCACCTTGTGCGTCTGGCTTATGTGAGACCTGGAGAGTCAAACATGGATCCTTTGGCTTGCAGAGAAGCATCTTAACCACTAAGCCATCTCTGCAGTCCAATAAATATACTTTTAAAATATTTTATTTATTTATTTGAGAAAGAGAATGGGTGTGCCAGGGCCTCTGGCCACTGCAAACAACTCCACATGCATGAACCGCCTTGTACATCTGGCTTATGTGGGTATTGGGGAATCAAACCTGGGTTTTTATGTTTCA
Source organism: Jaculus jaculus (assembly GCF_020740685.1). Classification (NCBI taxonomy): domain Eukaryota; kingdom Metazoa; phylum Chordata; class Mammalia; order Rodentia; family Dipodidae; genus Jaculus; species Jaculus jaculus. The sequence continues at coordinate 69,375,827 of NC_059106.1, read as the reverse complement.
CAGGCAAGCACCTTAACAATGAAGCCATCTCTCCAGCCCAATATATATTTGTTTAACATGTTAGCAAAGAGACAAGATTACAACCTTCATTGTTGGTAAAAGTGCTGTGAGATGACTTTTTCAACACATCTACAGGCAGTACACTTCTATCAAATATGTGAGTGGATGGTTCTGGACTGTCCTCCGGTTTTTGTGTACTTTTTTTTTTTATCAGCTTTCGGTTTTGTACATCTCTTCAAAGCTCATATTCTGGCAGTGACTCACCTGGGGAAGCTGAGGCAGGAAGGCCCCACATGTAAGGCCAGTCTGGGATGCATAGTGAGAACCACCCAGTCTCAAGAAAATACACTCATATTCTGAAGTCCAGACGTCATTGCAAGCAATTGTTTGTAACTTTAACACTCACCAAGTGTGATCATTAAGTAAATTAGAACAGTAAAGTTTGGCTCATCATGTTATTTAGTCAGTAAGATGAGGCTTTTCATTCTCTCATCAGGTTTGCATCTAGTAGGGTTACTTGGTACATCTGTACTCACAGATACTCAGAACTATCACAAACAAGTTAAAGGCTAGCTTGAACTACAAAGTGAGATCCCACCTCAAAAGAAAAATTCTGGGGCTGGGGAGACATCTTAGCCATTATGGCACTTGCCTATGAAGCCTTAAGGATCCAAGTTTGGCTCACAATACCCATGCAAGCCAGAAGCACAAAGGGGATGCATGTGCACAAAGTCACACATGGCCACAAAATGGCACACATGTCTGGCATTCAGTCGCAGGGACTAGAGGCCCGGTTCCACCAATTCTCTCATTCTCACCCTCACCTGTTCTCTCATAAATAAAAAAATAATAATAATAAAGAAAAATTCTGGGCCAGAGATAGCTTAGTGGTTAAGGCATTTTCCTGCAAGGCCAAAGATCACAGGTTCGATTCCTCAGGACCCACGTGAGCCAGATGCACAAGGTGGCGCATGTGTCTGGAGTTTGTTTGCAGAGGCTGAAGGCCCTGGTGCACCCATTCTCTGCCTGCCCCCTAAATAAATAAATAATCAAATTTAAGAAAAAAGAAAAATTCTAATTCCATGTAAAAATTGTTAAGGAATCAAATAAAAGCATAAATTATATGTTTTTGTACATTATATGTGTATCACTATGTTGACATAATGATATAATGAAGTAAACCAAAATGTTTACAGTGGTTATGATCTCTAGGTGATATTAATCTGGCTAGTTTTTTCCTTCCTTTTCCCCACTTGCCAGATTTTCTTCCATTTGTATGCGAGCTTTTATTTGCTTTTAGCCATTTATTCTTAAAATTTCTTTAGTTATAAAAGTAATATGTATTCAGTATAGCTATTACAACATTGGAGGTATATAGAAAACTTTATATTTCTTCATTCCTAAGGTTACTAATGTAGCCAACATTGTTGATTGGTGTCCTACCTTTAACATGACTCAGTATTTATTACTATTTTTTGCTTAGCTTAGTTTTTAGCATACATGTTTTACAGTTTTCTTTTCTCAGTGAGTATACCTTTCCATTTCAATATAAATCAGTGTGCTTCCTTTAAGAAAGCATTTTGAAGCCAGCTGTGGTGGCACATGTCTGTAATCCCAGCAAAGGGAAGAGAAGGATTAGTTAACTTGAGGCTAGCTAGGGCTACCTAGAAAGATCTTTCCTAAAAGACAGAGGGGCTGGGGGAAGAGGAACGAATAGGTGTGCCAGGGCCTCTTATGACTTGCAAACAAACTCCAGATGCATGTGCCACTTTGTGCTTCTGGCTTTATGTGGGTACTGGGTATCGAATCCAGGCAGTTGGGCTCTGTAAGCAAGTGCTGCCTTTGAGCCATCTCTCCAGCCCTTATTTTAAATATTTTAACCTTTTTTTGTTGTTTTTTTTTTTGAGGTAGGGTCTCATTCAAGTCCAAATTGACCTACCTGGAATTCACTGTGTAGTCTCAGGGTGGCCTCGAGCTCACAGCAGTCCTCCTACCTCTGCCTCCCAGGTGCTGGGATTAAAGGCATGCGCCATCACGCCATGCTTTTAACCCATTTTTAAGTTTTATTTACTTGAAAGAGAATAATAGTGGGCACACCAGAGCCTCTAGTCACTGCAAATGAATTCCAGACGCATGTGCCATCTTGTGCATCTGGCTTTATGTGGGTACTGGGGAATTGAACCTGGGTCCTTTGGCTTTGCTGGAAAGCACCTTAATCACTAATCCATCTCTGCAGCCCATTTTAAAAACCCATGTTTTTAAAAGAAAATGAGGGCTAGAGAGAGGGCTTACTGGTTAAAGCACTTGCCTGCAAATCCTAAGGACCTAGGTTCAACTCCCCAGAACCCATGTACGTAAGCCAGATGCACATGGTGGCACATGCATCTGGAGTTTGCAGTGGCTAGAGGTCCTGCTGTTCCATGCTTTCTAAGAAAGAAAGAAAGAAAGAAAGAAAGAAAGAAAGAGAGAGGGAGGGAGGGAGGGAGGGAGGGAGGGAGGGAGGGAGGGAGGGAGGGAGGGAGGGAGGGGAGGGGAGGGGAGGGGAGGGGAGGGGAGGGGAGGGGAGGGGAGGGAAAAAAACATGATTGACAGTACTGAAGTGGCAAAAACTTGTTACAATAATGTTTTTTAAACTTGTATTTTCTTTATACCTATATTCCTATTTCTTTTATCTTTTAGTACCTGTTTGAAAATGGTAGAATAGATAACATTTTCACTGAGCCCTATTCCAGATTTATGATTGAACTTACAAAACTCTTGAAAATATGGGAACCTACAATACTTCCTAATGGTAAGGTGATTACTTTTTATTGTTTTTATGATAATAACTTTAAATTTTTCTTATGTTTTATGATTATCTTTTCATAAGTTGTTCGTTTTATATAGCTGTCTTTATTTACTATACTTGATCTTATGAGGAAAAAAATCTTGATATCAGCTGGGCATGGTGGCACATGCCTTTAATCCCAGCACTTTTGGAAACAGAGGTAGGAGGATTGCCATGAGTTCACACCAGCCTAGGATTACATAGTAAGTTCCATGTCAGCCTGGGCTAGAGTGAGACCCTACCTTGAGGGGGGAAAAATAATCTTGGATTCATTGTTGAGTATTTTAATGAAAACGTAAGGGTTACTGTATCAGCCCTATATATAATAAGGTACTAATTACAGAAAATAAAAATAAATTGAGGTTGCAATTTACCTGTTTAAGAACTTTTTTTTTTTTTTTTTTGAGGCTGGGTCTCACTCTAGCCCAAGATGACCTGCAATTTACTCACCTAGTATCCCAGTCTGACCTTGCATGTACAAGATTCTGCTAGGCTCCCAAGGGCTGGGATTATAATTGTGAACCAAGACACCTGACTGTTTTGGTTTTTCCAGGTAGGGTCTCGTTGTAGCCCATGCTGATTTGGAATTCATTAGTAGTCACAGGCTAGCCTCTGACTCCCAGTGATCCTCCTATCTCTGCCTCCCCATTGCTGGGATTAAAGGCATGCACCACCACGCCCCACTAGAAACTTAAATCTGGTAGTGTCTGTAAAGCTGCAGACTTCCCATAGTTGCTGCATGTTTACCCACTAGCAGAGGTTCTTTTTTTTTTAGTAATTCATCTGTTTGCTTAACTGGTTGAGGGTTATGTCCTCATCTTTGAGTTATCTCTGACCTAATGTCATCAGAGAAATCCATAATTGACTCTTGTTTCAGACCCCTGAGCCATGACTGGAGGAGCCTGGTGTTGTGTCCAGGAGTCTGTCCTTAAGATTTTTTTTTGGGGGGGGTGGGGAGGCAGTTACAGGTTTGGAAGATTTTGTGTGTGTGTGGATGATGGTCCAAGAATAGAATACAAAAGCAGCAACAAAAAGGACTAAGGAGAGAGCATTAGGTAAGACAAACTTCAGAGGCATCTTGAGGATGCGGCAAGAAAAATCCCAGATACAATCATGTACATATAAATGAAAAATAATAGGGAGGCTGGGCGTGGTGGTACATGCCTTTAATCCCAGCACCCCTACCTTGAAAAATGAAAATATTTTAAAAACTAAAAAAAAAGAGAAGGAATGTAAAGAGGGGGCCACCTACCCCTAATGGCTGACTAAATCAGACTGCACTGCTACGGTAGTGATCTGGACAGGAGTTAGCCTATTCCATTTTTGTAGTCTGTAAGCTAAAAGTGGTTTTTGTACTTTTATTTTTATTTATTTAGTTTGCTTTTTTGAGGTAGGGTCTCACTCTAGCTCAGACTGACCTGGAAATCATTCTGTAGTCTCAGTGTGGCCTTGAACTCATGGAAATCCCCCTACCTCTGCCTCCTGAGTGCTGGGATTAAAAGCATGCGCCACCATGCCAGGCTATATTTTTATTATTTTATTTACATATATTTTGGTTTTTCAAGGTAGAGTGTCACTCTAGCCCAGGCTGACCTGGAATTCACTATGTAGTCTTAGGGTGGCCTCGAACTCACAGCGATCCTCCCACCTCTGCTTCCTGAGTGCTGGTATTAAAGGCGTGTACCACCATGCCTGGCTCTGTATTTTTTTTATTTATTTATTATTTATTTATTTTGGTTTTTCGAGGTAGTATCTTGCTATAGTCCAGGCTGACCTGGAGTTCAATATGTAGTCTGAGGGCGGCCTGTAACTCCTACCTCTGCCTCCCCAATGCTGGGATTAAAGGTGTGTACCACCACACCCAGCTGTTTTTGTATTTCTAAATGGTTACAAAAATTTTTCAATAATTAATGTTTTGTGACATGAAAAGTGTATAAAATTCAAATATATCTCTGAATAACTTCACTGTATTGTCTGTGGCTCTATTTGTTCAAGTTGTTCAGAACCTAAAGAGCCTACAAAGTGACCCTTCTGAGGCAAAAATACCCCAACTGTTTCCAGGGGAGCCCCCAGGGTTTGGCTAGCTGGAGTCCCTGCCTTGTTCTTTACGGTGCCATGTTAAGAGGGAGGAAGGGCAACTGTCAGGCTTTCCTTTCATACATTCTCCTGTTCCAGACGTGAGAGATGACATTGTACTCTTTCTTCCCATCCTATCTAGGCTACATGTTCTCTCGCATTGAAGAAGAGCATTTGTGGGAATGCAAACAGCTGGGGGCTTACTCTCCAATCGTCCTGTTAAATACTCTCCTTTTTTTCAATACCAAATACTTTCAACTAAAGAATGTCACTGAGCACTTGAAGCTTTCCTTTGCCCATGTGATGAGACGGACCAGGACTCTAAAGTACAGTAGCAAGATGACATATCTGAGGTTTTTCCCACCTTTACAGAAGCAAGAGTCAGAGCCAGGTGTGTGGTTGTGTGTCCAGTTTTGGGTTACTGTTTGAAGTCTCTTAAACACTTTGTCAAAGAGGGTTAATTGTAAACTCTAGACATGAGGGGTCATGTACTACAGTTTTCTTTTAATATTTGAACTTTTTTTTTCTCTCCTGTGGTCTGATAGGTTAAGTGAGTATCTCAAAATGAGAGTAATCTTTTACTTCAGTATACTTTCATTGACTTTGAAATTTGAAACACTAGACTAGGAGACGGCTCAGTGGATAAAGCACTTAACCTCTCAAGTATGAAGGCCTGAGTTCAGATCCCCAGAACCCATGTGAAAATGGTGTTAGGGAGCTAGAGACAGAGGGCTTCCTGGTGCTTGGTGGCCAGCCAGTCTAGCCTTCATGGCAAGATCCAGGCCAGCAACAGACATTGTCTGAAAAGTGGGTGGTTGTGCTGAGGATGACAACCATGATTGTCCTCTGACCTCTACATGCATGTATGCACACACACGCATGAATTTGCACATACAAATGAATGAATAATTAGAAATATTGATTTAAATAGGTAGAACACCCCCCCCCCAGATAATTTACACTTAAAACCTTTCAGAGAATGTAAATATATAACAGGGTTGGAAATCACTGGTTTATAGGTACCAGGTAAGTCATATGCTTAGAACAAAATCTTGCAATCTGTTTTTTCTAAATTAACCAGAGCATCTTAAAAGCTAGCCCAAAGTGGACTGCTTTCGTGTGCAGCAGACTACATTCAGCAGTGGCAGTCTTTGTTTATTTGTTTGTTTTGGGGGTGGTTCAAGGTAGGGTCTCACTCTAGCCCAAACTGACCTGGAATTCACTATGTAGTCCCAGGGTGGCCTCAAACTCAAAGCGATCCTCTTATTTCTGCCTCCCAAGTGCTGGGATTAGAGGGGTGGGCCACCACACCCGGCTTTAGTGGTGGCAGTTTTATAAATGGCTTATGATCTTGAGTTCCAAAAGTAGCCTATTAAATGATTTTACTTATTTTCAAGCAGAGAGAAAATGAGAATGGGTGTGCCAGGGCCACTGCAAATGCACTCCAGATGCCTGCGCCACTTGTGCATCTGGCATTACATGGATACTCAGGAATCAAACCCAGGGTCCTTAGGCTTTGCAGGCAAGTGCCTTACCACTAAGCCATCTCTCCAGTCCTGATTTTTTTTTTTGGGGGGGGGTATAGTTCCAGGTAGGGTCCCTCTCTAGGCCAGGCTGACCTGGAATTCACAATGTATTGTCAGGGTGGCCTTGAACTCACAACAGTCCTCCTACCTTAGCCTCCCAAGTGTTGGGATTAAAGACGTACACCACCACTTCTGGCCCTGATTATTTTTTGTTTGTTTGTTTTGTTTTTTCAAGACAGGGTCTTGCTCTAGCCCAGGCTGCCCTGGAATTCACCATGTAGTCTCAGGGTGGCCTTGAACTCACAGTGATCCTCCTACCTCTGTCTCTTGAGTGCTGGGATTAAAGGGGTGTGCCACTATGCCCAGCTTTGTTTATTTTTTAATGTTAAAAAACTGGTCTGGAGCCCGTTATGGTGGTGCACGCCTTTAATCCCAACACTTGGGGAAGCAGAGGTAGGAGGATCATGTGAGTTTGAGGCCATCCTGAGACTACATAGTAAATTCCAGGACAGCCTGGACTACAGTGAAACCCTACATTAAGAAAAACAAAACAAAACAAAAAAGGTATGGAGAGATTGCTCAGTGCTTAAGGTGCTTGCCTGCAAAGCATTAGGATCTGGATTTGATTCCCCAGTACCCACATAAAACTGGGTGTACAAGGTGGTACATGCATCTGGAGTTCATTTGAAGCGGCTGGAGGCCCTGGCATACCCATTCTATGTCTCTCTCTGCCATACGTAATGGCATATACCTTTAATCCCAGCACTCTGGAGGCAGAGGTGGGAGTATTGCTGTGAGTTTGAGGCCAGTTTGAGAATACAGAGTGAGTTCCAGGTCAGCCTGGGCTAGAGTGAGACCCTACCTCAAAAAAAAAAAAAAAAAAAAAGTGCTGGGAGGGGACTGAGGAAGTAGCTTATCAGTTAAAGGCGTTTCTTATAAAGAGAGAGAGAGAGAGAGCACGGGCCCTTTTCCTCAGGTTCTTAGATACACCTAGTAGAGTTCTTGAGACTGCATGGAGAAGTGGGAAACGGCCTACTTTCCATGTCTGCATACTGGCTTTTTCTCATAACCTTTAACCTCTGCAAAACTCCATTGGTGAGAATGGGTTTGTTCTTTTCTTATATTAAATGATCAACTATACTCTGATTTTTTTTTTCCCTAAAAAATATGCTAGTTCTTAAAATATTAGCACAGAAGGGCTGGAGAGATGGCTCAGCGGTTAAGTGCTTGCCTGTGAAGCCTAAGGGCCCCGGTTCAAGGCTTGGTTCCCCAGGTCCCATGTTAGCCAGATGCACAAGGGGGCGCACACGTCTGGAATTCGTTTGCAGAGGCTGGAAGCCCTGGTGCGCCCATTCTCTCTCTCTCCCTCTATCTTTCTCTCTGTGTCCTTCGCTCTCAAATAAATAAATAAATAATTTAAAAAAATACTAGCACAGAGGGCTGGAGAAATGCCTTAGTAATTAAGGTGCTTGCCTGCAAAAGCCAAAGTACCCAGGTTCAACTTCCCAAGACCCACGTAAGCCAGATGTACAAGGTGGCACATGCATCTAGAGTTCATTTGCAGCAGCTAGAGGCCCTGGTGCACCCATTTTCTTTATCTGTCTCTCTCTACCTCGTTCTGTCATTCTCTCAAAATGAATAAATTTTTAAAAAAATGCTAGCACAGAAAAGAAACTCGAGCTAAGGACCTAAAATTCTGGTGAAGGTGCCTCACAGGAGAAGTATTTTCAGATAAAGAGATCTTACCACACTGGAGTAGGTGCAACCTTGGGTTTTGTCTTTTTTGTTTTAGGGACCATACACCTAGTCCAGTCTACTCACAAAGCCAAGCTCCAAATATAGACATACACCAGCTCAGTCTCTTCTGCAATGTGACTCCACTTTAGTTTATTTTTTTAATTTTTTGAGAAAGAAGATAGAGATGGAAGGTGAAGGGGGGAGAGAATGAGCTTTCCAGGGCCTTCAGCCAGTACAAACACACTCCAGACACATATACCACCTGTGCATCTGGCTTATGTGGGTTCTGGGAATCAAACCTGAGTCCTTTGGCTTTATAGGCAAGCGCCTTAACTGCTAAGCCATCTCTCCAAGCTGTGACTCCACTTTTGAGCAGGGAACATAAATAACGATCACAGGACAACCCTTAGAATAAGGCCTGAGGACCCCCACCGGAGCTCAGGAAGCATTTGTTGAGTGAATGAGAGGGGAATAGCAGAGGTCCCAGCTGTGAAGCACAGCACACTGGGTGTTGTGAAAATAGGTTTTTCTACACAGACCTTTGATTATTATTTACTGTCTCAAGATAAACTAACTATTGGCAAGAGGAAACGAAATGAAGATGATGAGGTTCCAATGGGTGTAGAGATGGCAGAGAATACGGACAATCCTCTGAGATGCCCTGTCCGGCTCTATGAGTTTTACTTGTCAAAATGGTAAGTGATCTTTCTAGGCACTGGGCTCCATGCTGTGCACAGCTCAGAAGAGCTTGGGTTTCAAATGCTTCGACATCAGGGGTATAGTTGGCCTAGGACCTATGACATAGGAATTTACCTCTTAATTTCATTTTTAATATTCTCATATCTGCTTAGATTTGAAACCAAGAAACAAGTCAGATGTCTTATCAGTGTGTCCTCCTCTGCCCCCAAAATCCCTGTTTTTGCTTGATCTGTGCAAGTGTTGCTCAGTTTTTATGTAATATGGACTCTATAATGATTATTTGTCTAGAAAAGAAGTTCTCAGGACAAGTTGTTTTACTAAGACTGTGTATAGAAAAATGGCTTTTAAGAAATATTTTGCTGTACATTCCTGGCTCATGCCTTTAATACCAGCACTCAGGAAGCTGTGTAAGAGGATCTTTTATGTTATTTATTTATTTATTTATTTGTTTGTTTGTTTATTTATTTATTTTGAGATTGAGAAAGAGGCAGAGAGAGAGAATGTGCACGCCAGGGCCTTTTACCCTCTGTGAATGAACTGCAGATGCATGTGCCCCCTTGTGCACATGTGCGATGTTACCCGCTTGTGTCATTGGCATCTGGCTGCATGGGACCTGGAGATTCAAGCAAGCATTCTTAGGCTTTGCAAGGCAAGCACCTTAACAGCTAAGCCATCTCTCCAGCCCAGTTTTTATTTTGTTTTATTTATTTATTTAGTTTTTTTAGGCAGAGTCTCTTTCTAGCCAAGGCTGACCTGGACGTCACTCAGTAGTCCCAGGCTGACCTCAAACTCGTGACACTCCTACCTTAGCCTCCCAAGTGTTGGGACATACTTTTATTTATTATTTAGGAGAAATAGTATGGGCATGCTAGGGTTTTATGCTTCCATAAGCTAACTTCATACATGCACCACTTTATGCATCTGACTTTATGTGGGTACTGGGGAATCAAACCTCTCCTCTTTTAAAAAAAAAAATTAAATTTTTGTCCTTTTATTTATTTATTTTTTGTTTCTTATGATTAACAACTTCCATGATTGTAAACAGTATCCCATAGTTATTCCTTCCCCCCCCCGTTTAACCTTTGAACCTTCACTCTCCATCATATCCCCTCCCCCTCTCAATCAGTCTCTCTTTTATTTTGATGTCATCATCTTTTCCTCCTATTATGATGGTCTTCTGTAGGTAGTGTCAGGCTTTTTTTTGGTTTTTCGAGGTAGGGTCTCACATTAGCCCAGGATGGCCTGGAATTTACTGTATAGTCTCAGGGTAACCTCGAACTCAGCGATCCTCCTACCTCTGCCTCTGGAGTGCTGGGATTAAAGGCATGTGCCACCATGGCCAGCCTCTCTTTCTTTTAATGTTTTGTTATGACTTGAGTTTTTGAGAAAAAAATGTAGAGTTACAGGTTGAGTGTGGAAGGGAAATTTCTATGAACTTAATTGTCACTGTGGGTTTAAGTCACAGTGGGGGAAGTTGAGACAATGGTTTGTGTTTTCTGTAATTTTCTGATCTCATTTTCCTTCTTTTTTTCTGTTCTCTTTTGTTGGTTTCTCCTCTGTGGATAGTTCTGAAAGTGTGAAGCAGAGGAATGATGTGTTTTACCTTCAGCCTGAGCGTTCCTGTGTCCCGAATAGCCCCATGTGGTACTCAACATTCCCAATCGACCCTGGCACCCTGGATACCATGCTCACGCGTATTCTCATGGTGAGAGAGGTACATGAAGAGCTTGCCAAAGCCAAACCTGCAGACTCTGATGGTGAATTGTCAGATTAAGATGGAAGTCAGGACCCTAGTTTCATACATGCTAGTACGCACCAAACTGTGAAGGCATCCTGCTGTTGGGAAGAGATGTGTAAATCCAAGTCCTCTTAGGAGACACTGGAAAGCAGATGACTTCTGAACCACAGTGTGGATGTACAAATGAGAACTGAGGGAAGGAATATGAACTAAGAATGTGGCAATGATAGAGTTCATAGACACCTTCGAATGACTAACCAATTTCTCTGAGTGGTGCATAATCTTATTTTGTTTGGGAATAACAAATTGTGGAATATTTTTAAGGAAAGTTGTATAAAACTCTACCATAGTAACCTTAGACCTTAGAGAGGTAACTTTGGAGTGAGACCTTGGCTGCAGTAAGCTAGTTAAGCGAGCCCTCTATAAAGATCAGGGGAGAAGTCCATATCAGATGAGAACAGTGGGACCCAGCCTTGAAGATCCAATTAAAAAAAAAAAATCTCAACTTTTTAAAATGATCATGAAGTGGTCTTGATTGATTTTCACTGCCATGCCAATTATGAAAAGGACAGAAGCTTCTGGTACTCCCACCACAGGCCCCTTTCATCAGGACAGTGTCCTTCACTGCTGTCACTGTAGCAGTGGCTCTGAACCGTCCACTTTGCTGAGTCTAGCCTTCTCAGCTGTGGGCCTGGATGTGGGTAATTGAAGGTAAAGAGGATGATATTCCACAAACTAATTACATACACAGAAGATCTGTGTAGCCCGTTAGACCCCAAGTGTCTTGAAATGTTTGTAGAAAACCCTAAAATACCCACTTCTCTGGGTGCAGGCCTTTATCGCTGCTCTCCTAGCCCGAGCTATGGAGCACAGAAGTGGGGGCTCTCCTTTTGTTTTCTGTTTTTTTTTTCCCCAATGGCAGCTTTTCTCCCATTGTTTTGCCTTTTTAGTTCCCAAAGGATTCTTAATTGTCCTTTGTACCAGTTTTTGGAGGCCCTTGTCATTTCAAGTGGATGAGTCTTCTTAACTCCGGCAAACCTGTGGGGACTCCGCAGAGACACAGTATTACATAGCAATCCCAGCGCTGGTAGGAAAGGTCTTGTTATGTTCCTGTGTAAAGCATCGGGAAGATGACGTTGTTACCCTGAGGAACTTGAGAATAGGGATTCTGGGGGTGGGGTACAAAGACACTGATTGTGTAGCACATCCGTAAGCAGGTCTTCTTACAGCAGTGTCCCGGACTCCAGCTGTCCTAGTGGGTGCGTGAGGGTTGAGAGTCATGGCCATGTACGGCGCCATCAGTCCTGTCCCCCCATTTCCAGTCTCGGTTTCTTCCCCACAGAATTTTGAATCAAGACTTTCAGTGATTTTGGCCACTTACAGAACTTTTTAATTGAACTTAATTTGAACGTACAGTAAAATTCAGAGAAGTCAAAACGATTCTTAGTTTAACCGTAAAAGACTTGCAGTATGTCCCATATTTTAGGTGGGGGTAGCAAGTGGTTTGTTTTTGTTTTTAAATAAATACAACAAAATTTTAAAATACCCTTTTGACATTGTGTACTTGATGGTTCTGTTCTTCTGCTTGCAACAATATTTTTGTCACCAAGAACTGTGTGGAAGAAGTAAATCTACCCCAATTCTGTATGATGAAATCCGTTTGTGTTTGTCACTTCTGACTGGGAAACTTCATACTTCTAGACCTTGTTTGATTGGAGGAAAAGCAATTGGATGTCTAACAAGTCTGCCAATAAACCATCCAGAAATATCAGGTGTAATAGTCCCATTGTACGACTTAATGATTTGTATAAAGACTAACATGGTCCCCATCTATTGTTGTATGAAAAACAAATACTGTTAGCATAGTAGAAAAAATTGTTATAAAATGCCAGAAAGAAACAGTGTGTATCTTGTAACAGAGAACAACCACGACCCGGATGAACGACTGCATCAGGATCCCACCGCATGTTAGTGCACAGTCGCCCAGAACCTAAACTCATTCCTGAGAGAACAGAATGCTTAATCATCATTCCTCATAAGTCTAGCTGTTTGTTGTGTTCGATTACTTGTTTTTTAAAAAATTTATTAAAATTGTGTAAAATTATGTCTTTTCCCAGGGGAGGAAAAAAAAAAAAAACAACCACGAACAAACAAAAAGAGAAACATTAAATCATCCCTGCTGTTATTTTAGTCTTTATCTACATTTGAATTTTCTCTTTTCAGAAACCACAGAAATATTCCCTTAGAATAAAATAGTATATTTGTATTTCATGGGTGAGTTTTTCTTTATGCCTTGAAAGAACTTTATATTTTTCTATTTGACCTTATTGGTATGGTACAAGAGATACAAAGTCAATTTTCAGGGAAGAAATTATTTCGTTTTTTATTCAGTTCAGTAAACGTTTTACTGCAAAGTCTTTCAGTTGCTTTCTTTTATTTCTATCCAAAGACATGTTTCCATTTTTAGGTAACTTTGAGCTACTTTTAAAGTACCAACAGCTAGAAATACCAGGTATCACATATGTAACCTTTCAGGCCTGGGGGCTTTGATATTTACAAATTTTGCAGTACTTCAACCATACCAGTTTTAAAACGATCAGAACAATAAATATGAATCAGGCATGGCGGCTCACACCTAAAGTCCTAAGCACCTGGGAAGTATGAAGGTCAGAGGGTCAAGAATTTAAGGTCAGGGCTAGGGAGAGAGATGGTTTAGTGAATAAAGGTGCTTTCCTGCAAAGCCTGCTGGTCCAGGTAATTCCGTAGTATCCACATAAAGCCAGATGCAACAAGTTACACTAATATCTGGTATTGGTTTCAGGGACAGGAAACCTTAGCACCCACACAAATACAGGTACATAAATATGCATGCCTTTAATTCCAGTCCTTGGGAGAATAAAGTAGGAGGATGGCCATGTGTTTGAGGCCAGGCTGTATACTCCAGAGTGAGTTCCAGGTAAGTCTGGGCTATAATGAGACCCTGCCTCAAAAAGAAAAAAAAAAAATTTAAGCCGGGCATGGTGGCGCACACCTTTAACCCAGCACTTGGGAGGCAGAGGTAGGAAGATCACCAGGAGTTCAAGGCCACCCTGAGGCTACATAGTGAATTCCAGGTCAGCCTGAGCCAAAGTGAGACCTTACCTTGAAAAACCAAAAATAGGGCTGGAGAGATGGCTTAGCGGTTAAGCGCTTGCCTGTGAAGCCTAAGGACCCTGGTTCGAGGCTCGGTTCCCCAGGTCCCACGTTAGCCAGATGCACAAGGGGGCGCACACGTCTGGAGTTCGTTTGCAGAGGCTGAATGGCGCGCCCATTCTCTCTCTCCCTCTATCTGTCTCTCTCTGTGTCTGTCGCTCTCAAATAAATAAATAAAAATTTAAAAAAAAACAAACCAAAGATAAAATTAAAAGTTTTTTTTAAAAAAGGGTTTGTTTGTTTACCCTTAGGTAAAAATACATACTTAAATTGGGAATATGAGGATTAGTGTTATTTTCTTAGTCCCTTGGGGGATTTTAGTATTGTGCGACAAATATGCCACCAAATTCCAGGTACTTTTTTTTTTTTTCAAGGTAGGGTCATGCTCTTGCCCAGGCTGACCTGTAATTCACTATGTAATCTCAGGGTGGCCTTTAACTCACTGTGATCCTACCCCCTCTGCCTCCCGAGTGCTGGGATTAAAAACGTGTACTACCACACCAGGCTACTTTTTTTTTTTTGTTTTTTTTGAGGTAGGGTCTCACTCTAGCCCAGGCTGACCTGGAAGTCACTATGTAGTCTCAGAGTGGCCTCAAACTCACAGAGATCCTCCAACCTCTTCTGAGTGCTGCAATTAAAGGCATGTGCCACCATGTCCAGTTTACATTTTATTTTTCTAACTGGCTTTTTAAAAAAAGGTTTTTTTTAATGAGAGAATTGGTGTGCCAGGGCCTCAGCCACTGCAAACAAACCCAAACGTGTGCCACCTTGTGCATCTGGCATATGTGGGTCCTGGGGAATTGAACCTGGGCCCTTAGGCTTCACAAGCAAGTGCCTTAACTGCTAAGCCATCCCTCTACCCCTACAGAAATACTTTTTTAATTTATTTATAAGAGAAAGAAGCAGTGTGAGTGTGTGTCAGGTCCTCCAGACACATGCTGTTTTGTGCATCTGGCTTTACATGGGTACTGGGGATTTGAACCTGGGCCCTTAGGCTTTGCAGGCAAGCACCTTAACCGCTGGCTATATTTCAAGCACCACCACCTATTTTTTGGAGACATCTTTTCTTGAGACAGGGTCTTGCTATGTAGCCTTGGCTGGCCTGGAATTCACAATATAGACCAGGCTGGCCTCAAACCTGTAATTCTCCTGCTTGCTGAGTACTGGAATTACGGGCATACACCACAGTGCGTGGCTGCATGTAGACTATTTTCTACATGTCCTGTGACATAAGTTTGTAAAACAGGAGTTTCCCAAAAAGTAAAGTGAAAAGAATTTCTATGAATAAATACCAGTTTTCTGTTAAATCAATTTTAGTTTTCTGTGTAAGTACAAAGATCCCTTTGTGGTGAAAGGTTGGAAGTTGAGGAAAGTATTAAGCACTAATATTCCCCGTTCATTCAATCTACTTAATACCCATCATTACCCTTGCTTATCATCATTGAGAAGAAATTTAATTACGAGACATTACTACATACTGGAAAGATCACAGGCTTTGGAGTTCTACTTACCCAGTATATTTATAAAAACAAGTAGTCTGGGCGTGGTGGTGCATGTCTTTAATCCCAGCACTTGGGAGGCAGAGGATCGCCGAGAGTTCATCGCCACCCTGAGACTACATAGTGAATTCCAGATCAGCCTGGGCTAGAAAAAAGTAAATGTAGATCTGTGTATCAATTCTAGAAAGGACTTAAACACCAGCATTGTGGTGCATAGCTTTAATCCCAGCACTGAGGAGGGTAGGGTAGGAGGGTTGCTGAATTTGAGGCCAGCCTGAGACTACATGGTGAATTCCAGGTCAACCTTGACTAGAGTGAGACCCTACCTTGAAATTCCCTCCAAAAAAATCTGCTTATTTTGGGCTGGAGAGATGGCTTAGCAGTTAAGCACTTGCCTGTGAAGCCTAAGGACCCCGGTTCAAGGCTCGGTTCCCCAGGTCCCACGTTAGCCAGATGCACAAGGGGGCGCACGTGTCTGGAGTTCGCTTGCAGAGGCTGGAAGCCCTGGCGTGCCCATTCTCTCTCTCTCCCTCTATCTGTCTTTCTGTGTCTGTCACTCTCAAATAAATTAAAAAAAAAAAATTTGCTTATTTCATGTTTGCCCCACCCCTCACCAAATATAAAAATTAAATATTTACCCATGTCCCTGTATGTATGTGTGTATATGTATGTGTATACACACACACACACACATACATATATATATATACTCATATATGTATATACATAAGCACACACACACTATCCCACCCACACACACAGGTAGGGTCTTGCTCTAGCTCAGGCTGACCCAGAATTCACTATGCAATCTCAGGGTGGCTTCAAAATCACAGCAACCCTCCTAATTATGCCTTCCCAAGAGCTGGAATTAAAGGCATGTGTCACCATGCCTGGTGTATCCCACATTAGGTGTTCTGAATGCCATCTCCCCAGCTGATGTAAATTTGGGAATTAAAGCCTGGAGGCCAAGTATTATTGGGGACAGGCTTATGGGTGTTATAACCAGCTTCCTCATGCCAGTATTTGGCACATCCTCCTGTTGCTGTTGTCCACCTGGTGTTGGTGAGGAGTTAATGTCCACCCTCCACACATGCCATCATTTTACCCTGACATCATGGAGGGTCCTCTTGAGTCTGAAGGCAAAATAGGCCCCTCCCCCCACCCCACAAGCTGCTCTTGGGTGGGTGTTTTCTGCTAGCAATGCAAACCTGACTACAACAGTAAAGTTGGCACCAGATGAGTGGGGTTGTTACTGCTAGAAACCTATGTTACTTTTGGCCTTTTGGAGCTGATTTTCAAGAAGAATGTGACCTAAGAGACACCTTGCACTGCTGTAAGTACAGCTTGATGAACTATTCTGGCCAGAGTTGAAAGACCTGAATGCAATAAGAACTATGGCCTGTGAGGTTTGGCTTATGAGGGTGAGAAAGACCTTTGCCTGGACTGAGCTAGAAGTAGTTTGTGTGAGAGGCTTGCTATTAGGGCAGTGTCCTGAAAAATTTGTGCAGGGTTGCTTTACATAGAAAAGGACTGGTGTGAGGGCTGGAGGGATGGCTTATCCGTTAAAGTGCTTGCCTGCAAAGCCAAAGGCCCCAGTTCGATTCCCCAGGACCCACATTAGCCAGATGCACAAGGGGGCACATGGATCTGGAGTTCATTTGCAGTGGCTGGAAGCTCTGGTGTGCCCATTCTTTCTCCCCCCCCCCCCCTCTCTCTCTCTCTGTGTGTGTGTATGTGTGTGTGTGTACACTGAGTTTATTGGGGTTACAGAGCAGAGTGAGGGGTTGCTTACAGGAGGGATAGATGACTCAAAAGCAGCTGCATCCCTCAGAGAGTCTCGAGCACAGTGCAGCACGTATAGGCAGCTCAACTGGAGAATCTCCCAGAGTTTTGTTTTTTATCCTCAGGTTGGGTCTCACTCAAGCCCAGGCTGACCTAGAATTCACTATGTTATCTCAGGGTAGCCTCAAACTCATGGCAGTCTTCCTCTGTCTTCCAAGTGCTAGCATTAAAAGCATGTGACACCATGCCCAGCTCCAGAGTATTTTTATTATTTTTAATTTTTGAAATTTATTCTATATTTTATATATTTTTTTCATTTATTTGAGAGAGGGAAAGAGGCTGAGAAAGAGAGAGAGAGAATGGGCACATACGTATACTTGGACCAACCAGGCTTCCAGCCACTGCAAATGAACTGCAGATGCATGCGATGTGCCACCTTGTACATTTGGCTTTCGTGGGTCCTGGTGAATTGAACCTGGGTCCTTTGGCTTTGCAGGCAAGCGCGTTAACCACTAAGCCTTCTCTCCAGCCATTGAAATTTTTTTATTGACAATTTCCATAATTGTAGACCACAACCCATGGTTAATTCCCTCCCTCCCCCCACTTGCCCCTTTGAAACTCCATTTACCATCATATCCCCTCCCCCTCTCAATCAGTCTTTCTTTTATTTTGATGTCATCATCTTTTCCTCCTATTATGATGGTCTAGTGTAGGTAGTGTCAGGCACTGTGAGGTCATGGATATCCAGGCCATTTTGTGTCTGGAGGAGCATGTTGTAAGGAGTCCTATTCTTCCTTTGGCTCTTACATTCTTTCCACCACCTCTTCCACAATGGGCCCTTAGCTTTGGAAGGTGTGATAGAGATATTTCAGTGCTGAGCACTCCTCTGTCACTTCTCAGCGCCATGATGCCTTCTGAGCCATCCCAAGGTCACTGCTATCTGAAAGAGAAGCTTCTCTAACCAAAAGTGAGAGTAACATTAATATATGGCTATGAACATTCAGAGAAGTACTAGCCGGGCATGGTGGCGCACGCCTTTAATCCCAGCACTCGGGAGTCAGAGGTAGGAGGATAGCTGTGTGTTCAAGACCACCCTGAGACTACATGGTAAATTCTAGGTCAGTCTGAACTGGAGTGAAACCCTACCTGGAAAAAAAAAAAAAGGAAAAAAAATAATTACAGGGCAGTTTGATAAGCATAGCATATACATTTAGCCAGACAGCAGCAGACGTTACACCCCTCAGGCTTATGACTTCTGTTGTAGGTTTCAGTATCAGGGATGTATTCCCTCCCATGCAGCAGGCCTCCAGTCCACTTAGAGGGCAGTTGGTTTCCTCCATGACAGATGTGCCACTATTGCACCTGTCAGATCATTTGGTCTGGCTGACAAATTTTAAGGCTTGCAGTGTCCACTGTTGAGTTTCTCTGCTGGTGATATCTCTCTCACCCATTGAACTGCATGCAGCATAGCTTGTTCCAGCTTTCTGTCAGCTGGTCTACATGAAGAAGGTTTTCAGCTCAGTTCCAGCAGGATTTCTCAGTGACCTTGCAGCCTTAGTATGTGGAATCTTCAGCAATAGGATCTTACCATCTATTCCTGGTGGGAAACCAAGAGCCTCAGCAATGGGCTGCAATGGCACTATAAATCAGGAAGCAACAAATGACAAGCCCAAAATATAGCTTAAGATGGCAAATCTGACCATCCATCAGATTTAACATATAATTTACTCTGACACGGAAGGTGCAATTAGCACTTCCAATTTAAGCCTATACCAGGCTTATTTGGCGAGTACTGACCTGGTGTAATCCCAGTTACCTTTTGGGATGGCTTCCATCTCAATTGTGCTGCGTACCCTCTTGGGTCCCTCTTTGCTGCGCTGTGGGCTCAGGTAGGCTGGCTGGGTCGCTCAATCATTGCTCTAATCGCCTGTGCCAGGTGCTGTGTAGGTGAGCTCCCTTCCCCAGGTCTCTGGTGCTTGCACTGGTGATGGGGGAGGAAAGACTATGGGGGATGGCTGAAGTTCTCCCGCTGGTCCTTGTGATTCTCTTCTTCATGAGCCACTCTGTTGGTCCCTGCCGTCCTCCCTTCCTGTTTGTTGAGTTTGCGAGGAGGCTGGTGTGAGTGGAAAATCCCCTCACCTGGCTTTTCCTGCAGCTCAGGCCGAGCCTGGTAGCTGTGTCCGTGCAGACCTGGTGCTGGTGCTGCTGGAGCCGCTTCTGCCTGCTTCTGTGGACTCTAGATGCTCTGGCTCTCTCCTACTTCTCTGCTGCAGTTGATAATTTTTTCTTTTTCTTTTCTTTTTTTTTTTTTTTTTTTTGAGGTAGGGTCTCACTCTAGCCCAGGCTGACCTGGAATTCACTAGAGTCTGAGGGTGGTCTCGAACTCAACAGCAATCCTCGTACCTCTGCCTCCCAGTGCTGGGATTAAAGGCATGCACCACCACGCCCAGCTTGATAATTTCTTATCACCTTCACTTGTTAGTAGAAGAGTGTATTTTGCTGTTTTTTTTTTTTTAATTTTTTGCTTTTGATCCCGTAGGCTTTTTTTTTTTAATTTTTGGTTCATTTTATTTATTTATTTATTTGAGAGCGACAGACATTGAGAGAAAGACAGATAGAGGGAGAGAGAGAGAATGGGCGCGCCAGGGCTTCCAGCCTCTGCAAACAAACTCCAGAAGTGTGCGCCCCCTTGTGCATCTGGCTAACGTGGGACCTGGGGAACCAAGCCTTGAACCAGGGTCCTTAGGCTTCACAGGCAAGCGCTTAACCACTAAGCCATCTCTCCAGCCCGCCGTAGGCTTTTTTGTTGTTCCTATGCTGCCATCCTAACTGGAAGTCCTATTATTATTATTTTTATCAGAGAAAGAGAAGGCAACAGAGAGAGAGAGAATTGACATGCCAGGGGCTCCAGCCACTGCAATTGAACTCCAGACATGAGTGCCATTTTGTTGCACGTGCAACCCTGCACACTTGCATCACCTTGTATGTCTGTCTTACCTGGGATCTGGAGAGTCAAATATGAGTCCTTAGGTTTTGCAGGCAAGAGACTTAACCACTAAGCCATCTCTCTAGCCCCCAGAGTATTTTTTATTGCCTTCTTGTAAATGTTTTTATCTTGCTTTTATAGAGACAGGGTGTCATGTAGCCCAGGCTGGCTTGGAACTGCGTCCAGCTGTGATATTCAAATTCATTGTTTTTGAGCTGTGTCTGTCCTTCTGTCCCATTCGTTTTTTTTTTTTTTTTTTTGTTTGTTTTTTGAGGTAGGGTCTCACTCTAGCCCAGGCTGACCTGAAATTCACTCTGTAGTCTCAGGATGGCCTCCAACTCTTGGTGATCCTCCTACGTCTGCCTCACAGGGGTGCGCCACCACACCCAGCTCTCATTTTATTTTTCAAACAATATTTTCATGTGGTTCTTATTTCTGTCTCAAATGGGTGATGTCCCTGTCTATTTCTTTTGCCTGACATTTTTTTTTTCTTTTGTCTGGTTTTGAGTTCTTGGTCTGGATAGTGTTTGTTCACTTGCCATCACTCCAGGTAGCATCCGAGTAAGCTGCTGTTGTCTCTTGGCCCCAGCTCTGCCTGCCTTGTAGTATTTCAGTGAAAGGCCAAAGCCAGTGTCTGCACTGTACCTGCTCTTCATACCTGAGAGAAGCAGAAGCACAGGAGGACAGTTCCTAGATGCCAGGCCCCTCCAGTATCCTCCCCCAGCAAAGTCTTCAGCCCACCTGAGATGATCCAATTGTTGCCAGTAACTGGACCACAAGTAGGTCTGCCTTGACTTGCAAGCTATGGTAACCATAAGTCTTACAAAATTTAAGGGAAATAGTTTTTAAGTTATTATTATTTATATTTTAAAATATTTTATTTATTATTATTTTAGAGGGAGAGAGAGAAAGAGGCAGACAGAGAGAATAGGTATACCAGGGCTTTCAGCTACTGCAAACAAACTCCAGACACATGCACCACCATGTGCAGCTGGCTTGATGTGGGATGGGTACTGGGGAATCAAACCTGGGTCCTTTGGCTTTGCTGGAAAGCACCTTAACTGCTGAGCAATTTATCCAGCCCTATTTTTATTTACTTATTTGCAAGGAGAGGGAGAGGGAGGAAGGGAGGGAGGGAGGGAGGGAGAGAGAGAGAGAGAGAGAGAGAGAGAGATTGAGGAGAGAGATAGAATGTATATGCCATCTAGCCACTACAAACTCCAAATGCATGTACCATTTTGTGCATCTGGTTACATGCGTTCTGGGGAATCAAACCCAGATCCTTAGATTTTGTAGGCAAATGCCTTAACCATTGAACCATCTCTCCAGTCCAAGGGAAATCTTTTTGTTTGGTTGATTTGGGTTTGTTAGGCTTTCTAATCTTTGGGGAAAGGAACCAGTAGCTTTTTCATTATCTTAATAGGAACCAAAGTTCCATCTTCTATTGTCCCTGCATTTGCAATCTTTCTATGTTATACTTTCAAAGTTTCTCTAGTAAGCAGAGATTTACAGTTATACCCAATTTGTCCACTTCTTTTGGGAGTATTTGCTTTAAAACTGCCTCAACCAGCTGACAGAAAGCTGGAAGAAGCCATTCTGCATGCAGTTCAATGGGAGAAAGAGAAATCACCAGTGAAGATACTCAGCAGTGGACACTGCAAGCTTTATATTTGGCCAGCCAGACCAAATGAGCCAACGGGTGTCATGGTGGAAACCAACTGCCCTCTAATTTGACTGGAGGCCCACTCCATGGGAAGGAATACATCCCTGATACTGAAAACTTAAAACAGGTAGTCATGAGCCCGAGGGGTGTAACGTCTGCTGCTGCCTGGCTAAATGTATATACTATGCTCATTAAACTGCCCAGTAAGCACTTCTCTTAATGTTCATACCCTTAGATTAATGCTACTCTCACTTTTGGTAGAGAATCTTCTATTTTCATATGCCAGTGACCTTGGGATGACTCAGAAAGCACCATGGTGCTGGAAAGAAGTAACAGAAGTACTCAGCACTATAATATCTCTATCACCTCTTCCAAGGCTCAGGGTCCATTGCGAAAGAGATGGCAGAAAGAATGTAAGAGCCAAAGGAAGGGTAGGATTCCTTACAACGTGCTCCCCCCAGACACAAAATGGCCTGGATATCCATGACCTCACAGTGCCTGACGCTACCTACACAAGACCATCATACTAGGAGGAAAGATCACGACATCAAGATAAAAGAGAGACTGATTGAGATGGGGAGGGAATATGGAAAATGGAGTTTCAAAGGGGAAAGTGGGGGGAAGGAGGGCATTATGGGATTGTTTTTATAATCACGGAAGATATTAATAAAAAAATTTTGAAGAAAAAAAAACTGCCTCAGCCTCTTGAGGGTATTAGCTTCTATGCCTGGCTATGGTGAGACCCTCCAATTTCTGTTTTCTGACTGGTTGAAACAATTTTTTCTCTTAGATGGTTTAGATGTTATAATATCTAGTTAGTAATTTTCTCCTATGAAAGGACTTTACAGAACTTTAACTTTAGTCACCACTGCTGCCTGCACCTTGCATTTTATTAGCTTTTACTTTCAATCCCATCCACATAGCATAGCTGGAACTTCACAGGTCGCATCCTCTTGGCACTGTCAGGCGGACAGGAGGGAGCGGTACAAGGAAGACATGCCACCTTCCACCTTTCAACCGGTGTCTTCCTTTGAGCAGCTCTAGCATCACGTTCCTAGGCTGTCAGCCTGTGTTCCCCTCCTGTGCTCCTGGCCTTTCCTGCCAGGCTTCCGTTGGTGCTGGCTGGCTCGGTGCTGTGTCTGTGGGCACACTCTGAAGGGCTGCCCATCCTCTGAAGTGGGACCAGGAATACACAACATTGGGTAAGCTCACATTGGTGCTTTTTTTTTTTTTACATTAAAAAAAAATTTTTATTTATTTACTTGAGAGCTACAGACAGAGTGAGTTCAAGGCAGAGAGAGAGAGAGAGAGAGAGAGAGAGAGAGAGAGAGAGGGGGAGGGAGAGAGAACGGGCATGCCAGGGCTTCCAGCCACTGCAAACGAACTCCAGATGCTTGCGCCCCCTCATGCATCTGGCTAACGTGGGTCCTGGGGAACCGAGCCTCGAACTGGGGTCCTTAGGCTTCATAAGCAAGTGCTTAACCGCTAAGCCATCTCTCCAGCCCTCACATTGGTGTTTTGAAATGCTGAAGTGTACATTGTTTTTTTCCAGATAAGAGAATCTGGCATTTCAGGGATGTAGACTTGAGTGTGATCTTAAAGCTCTCTTGTGATTCTTGTTGGTAGCCAGAGTGAGAACCACCAGTGTCCGTGCATGAGAATATCCGTGACTGAGTGGAAGCAAGAGAAAATAAATTATACCCAGGAAGGTGGGAGTCGAGGACATTAGTAACATGCCAGCAGGGGTGACACCACATCTGTGTGAAAGACTGAGTTATAGGCTGGCCAAGGCCTGACCGTCCCATGTTGGGTAACTTTGGTGTGTTCCTAGCAACTGAGGAACCTAATCAGAACCCTCTCCCATCAAGCTTGAGCAGCAAGGGGGAGTTTGGCCTATTTGGGTGGTGTGTGGGCAAGTCGACAACCTGACTAGGCCATGTGTGGCAGAAAAGTGGACAGCCACAGCCTTGTCCTAAACATTGGACAAGCGACCCACTCTAGCACAGCCTCAAATGAAAGGCAAGAGAAGTAGATGGGGCACTAAGTGGCCCAAATGACCAGAGAGCATACAGGATCTGCAACCCAACCAGAACAAGGCCTGCAAAGGAGGTTGGGGGCTCCATGAGGCTCAGTCTCATTGTGTGGGCAAATGGTTCCTAGCTGTCACACCTTGTCCTCTCACATGCAGGCAGGGACCCCTGCAACTCCTGGCCCTGATGACCACAGGGAAATGGGAGAGTCCACCTCACTTCCCCAGAAGAGAGGGTCTGGCTGGAGCCTACCAACCTCAGGGCTCTGAGGATCACAGCCTCCCGGAGACTGCTGGCCACCTTCCCAGTCACTGGAGAAACACCAGGAGACCTTTGGCGAGATAAACTTGGCCAAGGCACAGGTTTACAAGTTCCTGAGATTCAGCACTACTTCAGAAGAGCTACTATGGGTGACAAGTAGACTGGAGCTGGGACATCCTGGCTGTCTCTACGAAACCCTCATGTTTAGATTGGACTGAGGATGTGACAGTCTTCTCAAGTCTAATCTAAGACCAAGCCTGGACAGTAGCATCAGCTCTGAGCCTGTTTTTTCTTCCCTTTTCTGGAGAAGAGATGAAAACTTATTTTCTTTTCTGAAGCTGTTAGAAAAATAAATCCTTCACTGGTTTGTGGTTGGATCAACAAGATGTAGGCGAGGCTGGGAGAAGTCTCCCTCCAACGCCAGTAGCCACTGCCTGTGGCTGTGTCTTGAATCCTTCAGAGCTATTCTCCGTCACCAGACTCACCAACTCCTTGTCACCTCTACCCTTTCATACTGCCTGCTGCCAGGCCGAATGCTTCCCATCTGCCACTCCTAGTGCCCTCCACTTCCCAGCCTGCCTGCTGTGGCCATGTTTAGGCAGCAGCACTGCCTGTCCCGCCCCATCACTCCAGCCCGTTGGCAATTTGAGCCCACCCTGTCTGAATTTTCGTGTTCACATCTGTGACCTCCCGTGCAGTAGCACTGAGTATGCGTGTCTCACCTGGAGGTCCTTGGTGTGGGCCTGGACCAGCCGCACCATCATAATCCATAATCCGGGCCATGTCACTACTGAGTGTGACAGGACGTTTTGTGCTAACATTGGAGAGGCGCTGATCTGGGGCTCGGCTTGACCTGAGTTCTCTATGGGCTGAGTCACTTCCTATCAGTGCCTCAACTTCGGACCTAAAAACTGGGACCACTGCTGCCCCCGCGCAGCTAGGCTTTGTGCGGGGGTTCAGCTGATTACTACTTAGCAGCCCCTCTCCTTTTCCTTTCTTGGAAGCCCAACCTTCTTCCTGTGGCACATGCCAGGCAAACATTCCACAAGCCATCAAGAAGGAACACACACATTTGGGGATGTGCTCAACACCAGCTGATTTGGGAACCCAAAAGGGAGTAACATTGACCAAAAATTCCTCAGACTACCATGGGCCTTAGTACAGTGTGTCCCTCAGTTTGGCCCCAGATGGACATGAATCATTTTTGAGTTGCCAAAGGGTATGGGAAGAAAGAACATATGTATTCTCTATATGCCAAAGGGTAGTCATGGCCTGGCAGGACTCAGGTGGTGCAAATCCACCCACGACAGCAGACCTGAGATGATGGTCTTGCAGGTCTTCACCAGTGGTGGGCCCTGTGCCATGGGTCAGAGATGTAGCGTGAATGGCACACTTGGTAGGCAGACACACCATTAAATAGCATGTTTAATCATCTCACAACAGACAGTAGTATAGTAGTACAAATTGTAAATCTGCTTAAAAAGTTACTCCCTCAAAGCTCCAGTCCTCAAATCACCGGATACCGTGGCAGGTTATCAGTGGCAGGGCCCGAGGGATTCAGAAGTCTTCAAGGAGCTGAAAGTCTCCAAGTCAGAGTTGCCTTGTGAGCAGCCAAGAGCCCTGGGAGGAACTTTTGTGCACGTGCTAACTCAATGCCCACATGTGCAAGAGACCCCGAGAAAAGACACCAGTGGAGGGCCGGGGAGGAGACCACCCACAGTAAAGCAGTCACACCCATGCCCTCTCATGCCACAACATTCCAGTCTGTGTGGCTGTCTCTTCTGGGGACATGGAGTGGTGGCCTGAGCCTGCAGCAGCAGATGCTGGTCAGAGAAAGGCGGGGGGGTGGGGGGGGCAACTGCATCCTGCTGGGTGCTTTTCACATATCGTCCCCCATAGCCAGCAATCCCCAGCTCCCTGGCCCGTCCTGCATCCCTGAAACAGCCAGTTGGTAAGTGGGCTCCAGTGTTAGGGGCCAGACAGCATTTCTACAGTACCATGCCAGCGTCAGTAGTGACGGGGATTCCTCTTGGTCTCACCCAGGGCTGCGCTGTCCCAGACAGGAAATAAAGTACGTGCTCAGCGCCAGAGCCCTGGAATCAGGGCGGCCTTGGAGAGCTCTGGACCCAGCAGCACTGTTACAGCCCGGATGACAGACCAGAGGCTGCTGTGTCTAACCCTTTGGCTGGGGGAAGGGAGAGGTGTGCAAAACTGGAGGCCCTGAGGTGGGAATATTTTGGGGGCCTACCAACAGGACTAAAGAAGAAACCTCTTCATTCACAGCTTCGTTCACGGGTTCCTGCAGAGTCTGTGGATTCAAGTACCAGCAATTCAGGAGGGAGCTGTTGGGATGGAGTGACCAGCACATGCTGGGAGAGCAGCTGCCCGCACACCCGGGAGGCAGGGAACCAGCTTGGAGGTGCTCTGGGCTCTGGCACTGCCAACCCATACTCTGAGGGGACAGACCAGAGGGCTACAAAATCTCCTCCCGTGGGCTCCTGGACTTCAATGGGGTTTGCCCATTGGGCACAGAGCCATTCTGACCATGCAGGAGTTTGCCTTTCTCTCGATCTGGCCACGTGAAGATGGCGTCATCGCTGTCCAGTTCTGACTCTGAGTGCATCAGGCTACTGCTCAGCATGGGGCCTTTCTGCTTGATGCCTGCAAGAAAGATGAGCAGCCAGTGTCAGGAGACAACTTCCCAGGCCTGAGCCAAAGCCTGGTCTCAACTTGGCCTAGAGAGGAAAGCCAAGCTTCTCTCTCTGCAAACTGGGAGGGCAAGTAGAAGGTGGTCCTGGCGGCTAGAGCAGTCCACAGAGGGAAGTCACAGAAAAGACAGCCTGAAGATCAGACCTGGGCTCCACTTCTGGGCCTGGGAGCTTTGGCTGGCACCACCCCATGGCATTCTTTTTCCTGTTACATTTGGAATATTTTACATGTTGCTTTGCAAAGTGGGTAGAGCAAGGTGGGAGACAGGAAAATAGAGAATTTGGGCCCTGGACAATGAGCTCACTGCCAGTCTCCTGGTTCACTGTGGGCACTGTGACCCTGACAGCATGAGGGTGCCCTCTTGCTCCACAGAACTGTCTATCTGCCCTGCTCACTGGGTGGGCACTAGACATGAGAGGGCTTGACTGAAGTGGGACTCTTCAACACCCAGCTCACCAGAACACACCAGCCACAGCCCGAGAAGCACTTGAAGGAAGTCTGAGATCTGGACAGCAACGGCAGTCACCTCTACTGCTTATGATGGCACTCTGTGACCTGTGGTCTCTGCCAGCTGCTTTTGGGGAAATCCCACTCCTCAGTTTGATACCCTTTGGGTGGTATAAAATACTTCAGAGAAAGCAAGGGGATGTGGAGGGGAACTACACGTGGGACTGCCAACAGGGAATACTACCATGATACTGCTCTGGACTCTGGCACTGCCAACCACTTCTCTCCTTCTTTCCCTTTCTCTCTCTCTCTCTCTTTTTTTTGAGGCAGGGTCTCACTCTAGCTCAGGCTGACCCGGAATTCACTGTGTAGTCTCAGGGTGGCCTTGAACTCACAGTGATCCTCCTACCTCTGCCTCCCAAGTGCTGGGCTTAAAGGCATGCACCACCACGCCCAGCTTCTCTCCTTTCTTAAACTGTCACATGAAGCTGCACACCGCTAATCCTAGTACTCAGAAGGTGGAGGTAGGAGGATCATTGAAAGTTTGAGGCCACCCTGAGACTACACAGTGAATTTCAGGTGAGCCTGGTCTACAGTGAGTCCCTACCTCAAAAAACCAAACGAAATAAAATAAACAAGATGTCACATGTACTGTCCTTGAATTGGCAGCTGTGTAACCTCATAATCCACCCTCCCCGAATGTACAAGTGTCCTGAGAGACAGGAGGCTACCCTGCCTCTCCTGGCCAGCCTGTCTACGGGCGGTGAGAGCTCTGGTCTCTCAAGGCCGAGCATCTCCAGACCCCGACTGCCTCTGGCACTCACACCTCCTGTAGACCTCACTGATAGAGCAGGCCTTGTCCACTTCAGGGGCACAGCTCTGAGACATGCCTGAAGTCACTTCACCTGACCCTCAGGGCCACAGAACAGCACTGCAACTTGGTCCATGGCCAATGTAAGCCCAGGCGCAGGGAAGGACCCTGCTTTGCCCTGTAGATGCTATTTCTCACCCTGCCCTGTGGTGTCCTTTGGAAGCTTTGTCTTCCCAGGTCCTGTCGCAGGCCTGCTTTCTTGCACACAGTCCCTTGAGTCACAGGTGCAAAGGACAGAAGCCTAAGTACGGGGGGCTCCAGCCCTGGCCACACAGCCCTGGCACCACTGCAGAAGCTGCCTGGCTTAAAGAACTGAGTGCACTTTGTCCACCAAAATGACAAGTGACATGTTAGGGATAAGGCTCAGTTGGTAAGGTGCTTGAAGACTTGAATTTGACCCCCAGCACCATGTGAAAATGCTGGGCATGATGTTGTGGGCCTGTAATCCCAGTGCTGGGGAGGTACAAACAGGGCATCTGTGGGATACACTAGTCTTGTAGAATTGGTGAGGTCTAGGTTCAGCAAGAGACCTTGTCTCACAGAAAAAGCTGGGCAGCAGGTAAGGAAGATATCCACTATGGACCTCTAACTTCCACACAGTTGTACACATGCATATGTGTGTACCCACACGTAAGTATTATCACACATACATATGCAAAAAAAGATGACTGAGACACATATACATTCCCTATGACTTGATTCCTCTTCTAGGGTGACACCTAACAGAAACCCATATAAAGCCAGGTGTGGTGGTGCATGACTTAAATCCCAGCACTCAGGAAGCAGATGTACTGCTTTGTGTTCAAGGCCAGCCTGTAACTACAGATTGAGACCTTATCTATAGCACTCACTGGAAAGGGTTCAAGTGTCTGTCAGTACTATATAAATGGTCAATATGGATATACATAAAATACTAACTTGACAGTAATGTAAGTGAACGAACTGCTGTATGGAACATGAGTGGATGTCATCAATGTGATGCTGAGTGGATGGAGCGAAACACATGATTCCATCATGTAAGTACGCAAGATACCAGAAGTACACGGGAGAGAGGGAGCTGACTGGACAGGAGCACAAAGAGAGGCTCTGGGGGACTGAGTTCATGGGTATCCCCCTGTGAAATCCCGTCATGCTATATACTTCCAATGTTCTGACAAATTACATAATATTATAGAAAACTGCTACTTATGTGGGTCAAAAAAGTTCAGTCAATATTCTGTTGATTTGTCCTATAGTAGGAAGTTTGGGAAAGTCAACACAACAGCAAAACAAAAGCAGATCCCCAAACCAGAGCTGCTGAGTTCCGACCTGGATTCCTAAGGGTGGCCCCATGCTCCCCTGTCACTCATCAGGGCACAGCCCCTACGCACTCTAGTGAGGCTGCCCCATGTTCCACAGCCTGCGCCTGGCTGCTACTGACCTGACTGCCCTTAGAAACCATGTCCCAACCTCTGCAAGGTGACCTTGCTCAGTCTTACACCTTATGCATTGGATCCTGTGTCCCTCCCACTTCCCACTCTCCTCCTGGGGCAGCTCCACCCCCAGTTGGATCTTCTAGTCCACAGCCTAGGACAAAAGTGGTTTGTTTGGCAGGTCAGAGTCACACCAATCTGTTCAAACCTTACAGCTCCTTCAGCCCGATGCCAGCCCCCAGGGAAGGGCCCTGTGACCTTCAACACTATCCCCCACCAGCTTGGGGCTTTGCTGTGTCAAGGTCAGGCTCCCACTCAAGCTCACATCCTCAGCTTCCTCCTGCTTGGTGTAACTCCCTCTGTCCTTCCTCTGTCTCAGAGGAGGCCCCTTGCCATCACCACAGCTCCTCCAGGCCCTACATCTCTGCCTACAGTCTGCTTACAGGTCCAGGCCCAGGAAGCCCTGGGGCCTCAGTCCTGCTTCAGAATATCTTCATGGCTCAACTCTGAAAGGGCTTTTCAATCCTCACGGTGTCCCTGTCCTTATACCCTACCTCCTGGATAAGCCCATGCCCACCTCTGCTGCTGGTCACCATTCTACTCCTGCTCTGCAGGGAACTATCAATGTCCCAGGGTAATCATTAATTTTTTAAAATTATTTAAAAAATTTATTTATTTGAGAGAGAGAGAAAGAGAAAGGAGGTAGGCAGAGAGAAAGAGAATGGGCACACTGGGGTTTCCAGCCATTGCCAACGAACTCCACATATACGCTCCACCTTCTGCATCTGGCTTATGTGGGTCCTGGGAAATCAAACCAGGATCCTTTGGCTTTGCAAGCAAACACCTTACCCACTAAGCCATTTCTCCAGCCCAATTATAACTTTTGCAGCACCAAACACCAATACCCTGCCCCTGGCTTGACCCCCTCTCTCCTTAAAGGTCCATCATGGGCTGCTGAGCCTCTCCTTGGCGAGGACCATGACCTACTTTTGCAATGCAGAGCCTCACCAGCCACCAGAAGCATCTGCTTTGGGCCCTGATGGTAGTGCTGGGTTCACCTTAATTCTTCTCCAGCTGAGAGTCCTCACCAGATGTCCTGATTCCGTCAGCAGCACTGTCCTTATCTGTCTGTCAGGCTGGAAGCTAGCCTTGCCCTTGCCTTTCCCTGTACCACCGATACTATGGTGCCTCCTCCTCAGACCACTGCAAACTCTGTTGGCCTCCCTGCTTGCAACCTCTCCCCGCCACACTATCATATATTGTCACCAGGCCATTTCCCTAAGCAGCATGCTCAACTCTACACTCTTACAATGCTGTCTGCTACACATGATATACAAGTCTTTGGCTATACAAGTCTTTGGCTACTTATCCTTCATGTCTAAACTTAAAGTGTTACTCTTTTGTTTTAAAAAATTGAATTTTTACATTTATTTATTAGAGACAGAGAATGGCATGCCTGGGCCTTCAACGCTACAAACAAATCACCTTGTGCATCTGGCTTACATGGGACCTGGAAAATTGAGCCTGGGTCCTTAGGCTTTGCAGGCATGTGCCTTAACCACTAAGCCATCTATCCAGCCCAGTGTTACTCTTTATTAAGCTTTTCCTGAGTCTGGTATGGTGGCTCATGCTCTTGATCCCAGCAATCAGGAGACTAAGGTAGGAGGATCACTGTGAGTTCAAGGTCAGCCTGGGTTACAGTGAGACCCTGATTCAAAAACTATATATATATATTTTTTTTCACAGTCATTCTCTATGAGTATAAGCATGACTTTGAGGCTAAAGAGGGATGAGAGAGAGCTTTCTGGACATATGAACCAAAAATAACTTGTTCAGAAAAGACAGATCAGAAAGGAGGCAGATCACCAAAAAGCAAACTGACAAGCTCACAGAGGCTGTGCAACCAGCTCAAAAGCTACAGGTTTTTTCATGGGGAAAGTGGCATTACAGTAGAGAGATTGGCCATGTCGGCTGCTCTGAGGAAGTTAGCTGCACACATTTTTCTTGGTTATCATAGTGAGTGCTCTGACCATTGGTGTCCTGGGCTCTCTTTGGGGCCCTTCCCCCCAGGGCTCACTGCAGTGCCCAGCTGCCTGTGAGCACCCTCTCTGCAGCTGTCTCTCTGATACTAGACTGACGTTCTTTGAGGATGGAGCATCTTAAGACTTTCTCCCCACCTCTCCTTAAAACAAAGCTTTATGTGGGATGTTTTTTGCAAGAACAGCTGTTCCTGCAGAGGGATTAGAAACTGTTCATATAAGTGCAGCTCCTATAAACAGATGCACCTTTCCCAGGGCCCATGTGACCAAGGCCCAGGGAGGCAGGGAGGCCCATTTCCTAGCACTCCGTGCAGTCAGGGCCAGGCCTATGCAGGAGGAAGTCCGTCCAGCGGGAGGTGCCTGACAGCCAGAGGCAGCCCCAGAGGCAGCACAGAGAGCAGCGGCCACCTGCAGAACAATGCCGAACAGGGGAGTGTTCAGGAGGCTGAGGAGGCTCTCATCTTGTCGGTCTGGGAGCCACGGCTCCGGAGTGAGCGACCAGGCGCTGACCACACAGGACAGCTTCGGCGGTTCCTCCCCAGGGAGCAAACGAGAGGGATGAGCAGGTGAAGAACATGGAGGGCTGCCTGAGCAGTGAAAGGAGCAGTGAGAAGTGAGCCTGGCCAGCCTGCCAGTGCGTGGCTGCTGCCAGCTCAGGGAGACTGTGACCCTCTGTCTCTACCACATGAGGGAACCAAGGCTTTTGTAGTGCCAGGTGAGAGTGAGCTGTGATGGCAGCTGTGGCTCCCAGGGCCCTACCTGCTCGGGAGGTCGGCTTCAGCTCCAGGCTTTCCTGGTCTGTGGCATCCAGGATCTTGTACCTGCTTTTCCTCTTTGGTTTTCCTTTTTGCCTAAAAAACACAACCCGCACCCCTGCTTAGGAAGGGGGTTCTTCGGGGCTCTGGAGGGCAGGTGTTCCTCACTTCTCAGCAGGGAAGGTGGCAACTGTGATCTGTTCCTCACCATTCCTGGGAAAGGCAAGGGAGTCAGGAGCATCTTGGGGTGGAGTGACTATTCCACAGCAGCAGTGAGGACCAGCTGCTTAGAAACATCCAGAAGACAGAACCTCTGCTGCAGGGAATAGAGCTGTTGATGGGTGCTGTCTCGGGCTGGTGGGGATTTTAAAAAATTCTTTTAATTTTCCAAATTTGATATAAGGTAATACTTCAGGTTGAGCCCCAGCCCTGTTTCATACTATGTTCTCAAACTTGTAGTTTTTCCAAGCTTGAGATTCTTATCCATAAGATGGGGGAAGACTATTGGTTTATATTAGCTATCAAATGTTATGATATGCAGTGAACACATTAATAATTAAAGTCTATAATAAGTGACCATGCAATACTGTAGCATTAGATAGCAAGGCTCAAGTAAGAACACGGAGAACGGCCAGGCGAGGTGGCGCACGCCTTTAATCTGGGAGCCCTCTGGTGCTTAGGAGACAGAGGTAGGAGGATTTCGATGAGTTCAAGGCCACCCTAAGACTACATAGTGAATTCCAGATCAGCCTGAGCTACAGTGAGACCCTACTTCGAACCCCCCCCCCCCCAAAAAAACCCCACTAGGAATATGAGCACAGTAAATTGTGTGAAAACATACATGATTCCCAACTAGAAAGGCAGGCAGGATAAGAACGTGTACATCCAGTTGTGGGGCTGAGGCATGAGTTTCAAAGGATATACCCTGGGCTGGGATCTAGCTTGTACTCCCCACCAGGTTCCTACCCTGCACACCGTTTGACTAGAGACTGAGTTCCCACCCTCAGGAGTGCTGGAGCGTGAGCAGTCTTCCTGTACAGGCCTTGGGTGGGCAAAACCCCTCAGACAGTGACCAGTGACCCAGCATAATCCTTCCACATGGAAGGTGCCAAATGCCTCTCTGAAGAAAGACCCATGACCAGAAGCTAGGTGAATTCTAAAGGAGAATCTATCTTACCTCTTGCAACAACAGATCACTGTCCAAGACAGGATTCCCGAGGCAACAACAATGACGAAGGTAGCAATGATAACATAGAGTACACTCCACTCTGCCAAGAAAATCGCATTGTGATCATGGGAGCTTACAAAAGAGGTATGGGCTACCCACCTCCGCACAAGGCGGGGTTACACTGGGGGCAAGCATGTGCCTAGGCTCCGTAGGAAGGGTGAGACCTTGGGAGACTAGGACAATTGAAGCTTGTAAGCTTCTGAAACTCCCCATATCTCAGGCCCTGACCCAGGAGGGCTCTGAGGCCTTGGTGCAGTGTGCAGGGACACAACTGTAACTGAGGGCACCCGGGCTTCCACAAGGCCACAGCTCTGTGGTGCTCCAAAAGGACCCGGCCGAATGTCGGATTTGGACTGCAGTGTGCAGCCGCTCTGACTTCAGCCGGTTCTGCTGATATAACTGTTCTAGAGCCCTCCTCTAACCCCGAACAAGTACTGGGGAAGAAAGGGAAAGTCCTCTGCACACAAAATCCACAGTTCTCCTGGCCTGCTTACTTGCCTCAAGCACCAACACCCACCCCCGCAGCTCAGGTCCTCGCATAGCCAAGCCAGCTGGCACAGGGCCGCACACTCACCACAGTTGCTGTCTCCATCCCTCAGCTGCACCTTGATGAAATTCTCCATCCAGAAAGGGTCGCAGACACATCGCTTGGTGAATGAATCACAGTGGCCATGGTCAGAACAGTTTAGCTGACATGCTGATGGTGGCGGGAAAGAGAAGAAAAGTCAAGAAAGGAAGAGTTGGCCAGGGGACAACAGCATAAGCATCCAGGGCTCAGGAAGCCCTAAAATTCCTTTGCTTAGTGTGTGGTGGTACTTCCTGGACACACGACCCATGATCACCATTCTGGCTGCAAGAGACAGGCAGTAAGCATAGCCTCTGGTCAAGCAGCTTGGTGAGTCTCCCTGTCTTATTTATTTATTTATTCATTCCTTCATTCAAGACTGGGCATGCTAGGGCCTCTTACCACTGCACGTGACCTCCAGATACACATGCTATTTTGGGTATATGGCTTTATATGGGTACTGAGGAATTGAACCTGGGCCATCAGGCTTTGCAAGCAAGCACCTTTGACCACTGGGCCATCTCCCCAGCCCCTTCCTGGCTCTCTTTCAAGTATCCTTAATCATGTATATCCATAATCCCGAGTGATGTGCTTGTAGAGGCCCAAGCATCTTATCCACTGAGCCATCTCCCAAGCCCCAGAATTACTGTAACTCTGAAGTGGTGGTAAGTAAAAGTGACATGTGTTGCCAAGCAATGTGATATAAAATTATTTGTCTTTTTTTTTCTGCCTCAAAGTCACAGATTCTGTTAATATTGCCTCCCTTCAAAAGTAAGGGTAGCCATGAATTTTGAGGCCAGGTTAGGGGAAATAAGGATGTTATTATTTTCCCATTCAGACCCAGAGCTTCCCAGCACTGTCAGGGACAGTGAGGCCCAGAGTGAGTGCCCGGGTAAATCACCTCCTCTTCATAATGGAAGTGAAGGAGGGTGATGATCTGCAAGTCCCAGAGAAAGAGACGAGGCCAACAAAGTGAGCTGTGCGCTCTGGCAAGGCTCCTCCTCCCAGCTTCCCAGATGACTCACTGACTGTGCTGATCTCCAGGGCTCCAAATACCAGGAAGTCGGCCTTTTGCTTCCGCAGCTCGCTCCTGAGCATTGCTGCTACCTCATGGCCTTTGAAGATCTGGTGGGGAGGCTCGTTTTGAACAAAAAAGACCATCTTGGTACTGCAGAGACATGTGATAGAAAGCATGAGTGAGCTGAAGCGATCCCCAAGGGCAGTGGTAGCTGCTGTCTAATGAGAACCCTCTGCTTGGGCCGGACACTGCTCGGTATGTGTTAGGTACTGTCACAGAGCCAGAGAGAAAGGTGACGTCAGAGGATTGAGAAACTGCCCAAGGTCACACAGTTACTTATGGCAGAGCCAGACCCCCACCCTGTTGACTGACTCCAAAGCCTATAAACTGCTCCAGTTACCCACTTCAAAAAGCTAATGGGAAGGTGAAACCAAGAATGAGGATTGGCTTGTGGCCTGTATGCCTGCCGTCAGCTTTTTCATGGATAAGACAGTAGTGATGCTGGGTTTGTGCATGAGTTACTTGTACAATGTACCACAGTGATTTGTAAATGTAAGTTGTTAGAAAGTGTCTAAGATTGAATAAGCTCAAACAGCAAAACAATAGTTACTATGACAGCAAAAAGAAAGACCCTAACAATGGTATGGCTGCTTTGAAATTATACTGCTCCATGCTCAGAATCTGTTTAACTCACATCTGGGTAGCATGCAATCTATCCTTTAACTTTAATTTTAATTAATTTATTATTATTATTTTTGAGGTAGTTCTCACTCTATCTCAGGCTGGCCTGAAACTCACAGTGATCCTCCTACCTCTGCCTCCCGAGTATTGGGATTAAAGGCATGTACCATCACACCCAGTTTAACTGCCTACTTCTTAAATTCCATGTTACTCTCACAAAGCAAACATTTTTTTTTGTTGTTGTTGTTTTGTTTTGTTTTTCGAGGTAAGGTCTCACTCTAGCTCTGGCTGACCTGGATTTCACTATGGAGTCTCAGGGTAGCCTCGAACTCATAGTGATCTTCCTACCTCTGCCTCCCAAGTACTGTGATTAAAGGCATGTGTCACCATGCTCAGCTCAAAGCAAACCTTTTTTTACTTTTATTTTTTATTTTTTCCTTTTTTTTTCGAGGTAGGGTCTCACTCTGGCCCAGACTGACCTGGAATTCACTATGTAGTCTCAGGGTGGCCTCAAACTCATGGCAATCCTCCTACCTCTGCCTCCTGGGATTAAAGGCGTGTGTCACCACGGCCAGCCCAAAGCAAACCTTTTAAATCAGTGGGTCACACTGGGTTTATAGGTATGGCTAATTTTTTATGTATGTGTGTGTGCCCACGTGTGTTTGCCTATGTATGGGTATGCGTGCAGGTGCAGGTTCACACGAGCATGCTGTAGAGGTCAGAGGTCAATGTCAGATGTCTTAATCACTCTCCACCTTAATCTTTGAGAAAGAGTCTCTCCCTGAACCTAGAGCCCACCAAGTGGGCTGGACTAGCTCACCAGTAGCCCCAGGGATCTCGCAGCCTCTGCACAGGCGCATGCCACCACACTCGATAGTTTTACACGGGTGCTGAGAATCCACATCACATCCTCAAGCTTGCACAGCAAACAGATTTCCCCAGGAGCCACTTTCTAGCCCTAGAAGCGTGCCCAAGACAGCAGACAGAGTGACTGAAGGAGGTTCAGTTACCCCAGACCCCTGAACCACCTGCGTTCAGAACAAGCAGCCTTGACTATTCCATGGCACAGTGTGATAAAATTATCTATGCTGGCGTAACATGAAGTTTGGGGTACACTCTTACTAACTAATACGTGTTATGCCATGAGGCTAACAATGGGGGCTTACACATTCTGGAACCAAGAAACAAACCTTCACCAAGAAACAAACCTTTACCATTTTTCATCGTTTGTCCCTGAAATTCATGTGTGCAGCTTGTAGCTCTACCTATACACCAACAGCCCCCAAATCTTGATTTCCTCTCCTGTAGTACCAATTTATACTTGCAAACACTTGCCAAGATTACCCATCCCAGATCTTCTATAGAAGATTCTCAAACCTAACATGTCTCAGAATGAACTCATGGAAATAAGCACTAATTAGACAAACAGAATCTTATTTGGTCCTCAGCATCCACGCTGTAAAATTGTTTCAGTGGTGGTCAGCAGGCTCAGCAGAGTGCCCTCTCCTCTCCTGTGCTCATGCTGGCGCAGCCTGAGCTCCAGGTCCTGTTTCCTCCCTGCGACACCGTCTTCCTCCAGGAGGAATTCTCAACTCTGCCTAGCCAGTTCCAACCAGAAACCAAGAGAAACTCAGAAGTGTCTCTCTCTTCCTCATGCCCACCTACAGCAATGGCCAAAACTGAGGAAACTCAACACTACCTTTCCATCTTTGCACAGCTTCCACACAGTCAGCCTGAGTCAGTCTAAGCAGGTAATTTACTCTGTTCCTACTCCCTGGCTGCTGGGCACAGCTCTGTTTGTTTATTTGCATGCACCAGGGCTTCTTGCCACTGTAAATAAACACATGCACTATTCTTTGTGTCTGGCTTTATATGGGTAGTGGGGAATTGAACCTGGACTGACAGGCTTTGCAAGCAAGTGCTTTTAACTGCTGAACCATCTCCCCAGCAATTTTTGTTGCTGTTTTGTTTGTTTGTTTTCAAGGTAGGGTTTGTCTCACTGTAGCCCAGGCTGTCCTGGAGTTCACTCTGTAGTCCCAGACTGGCCTCAAAGTCATGATGATCCTACTACCTCAGGAGTGCTAGGATTAAAGGCATGCACCACTTTGCCCAGTCATTTTTTTTTTTCAAGGTAGTGTCTTGTTCTAGCCCAGGCTGACCTGGAATTCACTAGGTAGTCTCAGGGTGGCCTTGAATTCATAGCGATTGATCCGCCTACCTCTGCCTCCCCAGGGATTAAAGGCATGTACCACCATACTTGGATTTTTAAAAAATTTATTATTATTACTATTTATTTTTTTAAAGAAAAGGCTCCTAATCATGTTGTCTCCGGCCAGTCTACCCTGAATGCATGTCACATTTCTAGGCAGTTTTTCCACTGCAGTTGTTCATGTCCATTCCATCTGAACCATGATCTCTAGGGGTGAGGCCTACACCATGGTTTGCCCCTAAAGTCTTCAGGTAACTGCCCTGCTCTGCTCTTATACATCAACTTTGGCTGAGACCCCAGGCATCCCTCTCCCCTCTTCCTACCTCAAGAAGCATCTTCCTGTCCCACTCACACAGACAAAGCTGGAGCCCCCTTATTAGCATTCTGAGTCAGCCTGTGGCTTCCTTTCCCCTAGGACTTCACTTGCCCCTCAGGAGACACAAATGCTCAAAACGTTTTTTAGGTTTTTTTTTTTTTCCCCAAAGTAGGGTCTCACTTCATCTAAGGCTGACCTAGAATTTACTACATAGTGTCAGAGTGGCCTCAAACTCATGGTGATCCTCTTACCTCTGCTTCCTGAATACTGGGATTAAAGGTGCGTGCCACCATGCCCAGTTATGTTTTGTTTTGTATTCCCCCGCCCCCACCCATCACCAGGTCAGACCTTAACTGCCAGTGGTCTTTCCTTCAACCTCTGGTTTCTTTGCTACTTCCTCCTCTGCCTCTCTTCAAAGACTATGATCTTCTGCCATCACTGTCCTTAACATGCCCCATGTCACATTATTTGTCCTCATGGCCAGTGACTCCTAGTCTTGGGCTTTTCCTTTCATACCCAAGTTCCTGCCCATACTTGAGAACTAGGTGGGGAACATTTCCCTGTGTCGCACATTAGGTATTCTGCTACGTGTGGTAGCTCACATCTGTCATCCCAGTGCTCAGAAGCTGGAGACAAGACGATCAAGGTGTACCTGAGATCCTGTCTCAAAAAAATTAGACACCTCAAAGTTAACAGTCAATATGGGTCCCTTCTTCCTCCCTGATCTTATGTCACAGCCTACAGATGGACAGCCTCACTCGCCTTCAGCTTCAAAGGATCACCAAGTCCTGAGATGCACTTCTGAGATCTCCACATTCTCATCTCTCCTCCACTTCTGCTACCACCTTAATTTAAGGGTCATCACCTTGTCACTGGGCTAGTCCAAAAGCTCCCTCACAGGTCTCTCCCTAGTTTAGTTTAACTTCTACACTACTGATCTCCCTTTAAAACAGTGGAAAAAGAAGCCATGTGGGGTAGTGCATGTCTCTAATGCCAGCACATGGGAGAATGAGGTTAAAAGGATATTTTTGAGTTTGAAACAGACCAATATGGGCTATAGAGTGAGTTTCAGTTCAGTCTGGGCTAGGAGTAAGACCCTGCCTCAAATATTTAAAAAATGGGGCAGGGCTGGAGAGATGGCTTAGTGGCTAAGGCACGTGCCTGCAAAGCCTAAGGACTCAACTTTGATTCCCCAGGATTAGGTAGAACATGTATCTGAAGTGCTTTTGCAGTGGCTGGAGGCCCTGGTGTGCACCCATTTTCTATCTGCCTCTTTCCCTCACTCTCTCTCAAATAAAAAAATAAATTTTTGTTAAAAATTTTTATTTATTTCTTAGAGACATGGGGTAGGAGGGGAGATAGAAAGAGAGAGAATGGGCGCGCCAGGGCCTCTAGCCACTGTAAGAGAACTCCAGACACATGTGCCACCACGTGCATTTATTTGATTTATGTGGGACTTGGAGAGAATTGAAGCTGGGTCTTTAGGCTTCACAGGCATGCACTTTAACTGCTAAGCCATCTCTCCAGCCCAAAAATATAAATATTTTTTTAAAAATCAAAAATGAAATTTCCTTTTTAAAAACAAACTAACTGGGGCTGGGGAGAGGGCTCAGATGGTAAAGTGCTTGCTATGCAAGCATGAGGACCTGAGTTTGATCCCCAGGACCCATATGAAATGCCAGGGGTTATGGTACATTCTTGTAGTCCCAGTGCTGGGGGGCAGAGAAAGGAAGACCCCTGTGGCTCCCTTGTCAGCCAGTCTAGCTTAATTGGTGAGCTCCAGGCCAACGAGAGACCCTGTCTCAAGAAATGGTTACTGGGCTGAGTATGCTGGCACACACCTTCAATCCCAGCACTCGGGAGGCAGAGGTCAGAGGCTTGATGTGACTTTGAGGCCAGTCTGGAGTTACAGAGTTCCTATCAGTCTGACCTAGTGAGACCCTGCCTCAAAGAAGAAAAGCCAGGTGTGGTGGCACACGACTTTAATCCCAGCACTTGGGAGGCAGAGGTAGGAGGACACACAGAGACTACATAGTGAATTCCAGATCAGCCTGAGCTAGAGAAGACCCTACCTCAAAATAAATAAATAAATAAATAAATAAATAAATGAAGAAGAAGAAGAAGAAGAAAAAGAACAGGTTACTGAGGAATGAAAGCCAAGGTTGTCCTCTGGCCACAAATGTACCCACACATACAAACACATTACACATATGCATGTATACCACACACATACGGTGTCCCTCAAAACTAGAGTCCTTCCAACCAAACTATTGAATTTAAATACCTTAGCTTGCATGTAAGTCTTAGTCTCCACCAGCCTTATCTTTGACTGCACCCAGAGCCATTAAATTGAACCAAATGCCTTCTTTCTGAAGAAACCTGCATCACCCAAGCTCATCTTCCACACGCACATGCTCCCACTCCTCTCCCCTCCTGAACTTCCTCCCAGTGAGCTTGCCTATGCTGGCCAAGGCAAGTTTTATCTCGGCTACATTTGGCTACCTCTTTCCCCAGGCTTTCTGGAAGAACCAATTGTGCTGGCCTCTGTGCTTCCCAAGGACACACATGTGTTTACTTGATTATCTTCCTCGCCAGACCGTGGCCTGCAAAAGCAAAGGCCCTTCTCTGACTGTACCCAGAAGCTGGCCAAGGGTCTAGCAGAGGGTGTGTGGCCTGCATTAAGAACAGCAGGTGCACTGAAGAGACGGACCCCACGGGCGGGGCAGTTCCTGGTTGGAGCGCCCACCCTTCTCCATCTAGCGCCACTACAGCTCAGTTTAAGTGAGAAACTCAGGGGTCCTTGGGGTTTCCCTTTCTCCCCTCCACTCATTGCCCAGATACCTCTGCTCTGTGTACGGCTGAATCTTTTGCACAATGATGTCGGAATCCAACACCCCCAGGAGGACCCCAATCTGGCGGATGAACATCCCCTTCAGCCTCTCGGTTAGCTGACTGACGTTGACATCCAAGATGATCTCCACCAGGTTGTTTTTCCTGGGATCTGGAAAGCACGCAGATCAGCCATGGCATCAGAAGTGGCAGAGGTAAAACAGACCTGCCACTATGCATTTGCTTTGGCACAGGAGGGAAAGTAGTGAGGGAAAGTGGTGACAACACTCAGTGAGAAGGGACAATAATCAACATTCCAAAGGTGATCAGGGGCTAGCTTAGAAAACTTGATACTACCTGGAGAACTGCCATCTATGTGCTAGAGATGAGAATGAACCTAGGAAGGGATAGGGCCTCAAGGAGCCTTGCCCCGTGAGCACTGCTCAGCTCTCCAAGCTCATGGGGTGTCACCAGCCTCTCTTCATTCCCATGAGACCTTCAGTAACTTGATGTACTTTTTCAGATAGGAGGAAAAATGCCCCTCCCAACCATCTTACCAGTGATATAAATGCACCTGCACCCCCCCCCTAAAGTATAAATACAGCAAACTACCTACCTACCACCTAACAAGATAGATGACAGATAAATGATAGACAAGTAGACAGACTGACAGATAGACACAGTAAACAAAGAAAGTCCAGGCAGCCAAGTAGCAAGGATTTCTTTAGCTTACAGCTACACTGTTTGCAGTCTGGAACAGGACACAATGTAGTGCCTGCCTGCAGTCCCTAAGACAGGGCTCCACCTGGAAGTTCAGAAAACCTTCCTCACAGACTTGATGCACCATTCCTCTGCTGGGGCTGAAAATGTACAT
Organism: Jaculus jaculus; assembly: GCF_020740685.1. Taxonomy (NCBI): domain Eukaryota; kingdom Metazoa; phylum Chordata; class Mammalia; order Rodentia; family Dipodidae; genus Jaculus; species Jaculus jaculus. The sequence goes on along the minus strand of NC_059106.1, from coordinate 69,333,858 downwards.
AAGTGGTCCACTCTCTGGGGTCTGACTTTAAACACAGAAGAGGCTCTGGGGAAGGAGTCCTAGATAGGCAGGGCAGCATCTGGAAGATAAGATAGCCATGCCTAAGCCCGACCTTGGAATTAAGGAGCAGGCTGAGAGTTAACACCTGTCTCATCACATTCATCAGGCTCTGCCCCTCCTCCATCACCAAATTAACATCAAAGCAAAACAGAAACCTGGTTCTACTCAAGAAGAGTATTTTATTTCTGAAAATCTGAAAAATGTATAGGACACCAGTTACTTTACCTTCCCTGGGTTGTCAGATAAAGCCTGGGGCTCAACTGATAAAAATAAATTGTTTTCTGCAACTGGGTGCTGATGAGACATCGTGACTCAAGCTATTCCTGTGCTTGGATTCCCATGGTGCCCTGAGCCCGCTCTCCTCAATCATGTGCAGAGGAGAAAGTGCTGGCCTGGGGCCTGGCTGTGACACAACTGTTGTGTGACACTGAGCAAGCTCTGCCCTCTCTGAGGTTTGGTTTCTGTGGTGAGTAGGGGACGGTTGTGTCCCATGTGGGCAGGAGGGAAGAGGCAGCCTCTTGGGATTTTTCAGCATGGAATTTCTATACTTTCTCCGAAGGCTGGACCTGCTGCCTGGGATCTCAGGATAGAGGCCCCAGTGGACTGAGCCGGCCATTCCACTCAGTCTCATCCCACAGCGTACTCACCAGGTTTCACCTCCACAGTAGTCCGGTCTGTGTCACTCTCACCCTTTGCATCGGTCACTTTCAGGTGAAATGTGTAGGTTCCCTCAACCAGGTTGGAAAGAAAGAGGACAGGGTGATGGTCGGAGTGATTCAGCACCTCCTGTGGGGTTGGACAACATGAGTGCTGTGAAACAGAACACCACTCCTTTCCTGGAGTTGGCTCTGCTTCTGCTGTTAACAGCACTCTGCTGGGTGCATCATTTTAGCTCTAGGAACTTCCTGACCCCTCACAGCACTGCTCTGCTTCTAGAATCAGGGAAGTCCATTCTGTGCCACAGTGGCTTGTAGAATGACCTAAAGCAAGGCAGTTAACTTCCCTGGAGGGTTCACATAAGGGACCACTAGGTTGTGGCAGCACTGGAGGGTAGTTCTCCCTCTTCACCTGCCCACCACTCCAACCTTATGCAGTGCTCCACTCCTGGCTCACTCACCCCGGCGGCCGGGCTGGCCTCATCTCGAGTCCATAGGTAGCTGACTATCCCTTTGTCATCTGAGGACTTGGAGCCATCCAACTCTGCTGTGCTCGTGGGCAAGGTAATCATCACATTTCCAGTTATTTTGGCTACTGGTGGTTTGTTCATTTCTAACCAAAGAAACAGTGGAATGATGATTTGAGAAGAATGCTGCTTCATGATGCTTATGGGAGTTAAACACAGAGCAGTGTAAGCAGGGCTGGCCTGTGCTTGTCCAATAGTGAAGATCTAAAGCCACCAGAACCCTGAGGCCGTCATGCTACTGAGAGAGATGCTCTCCTGACACAACAGAAGGGGGCGCACATGCTTTGCTCCTATAGTCTCACAGCAGCCTTCCAAAAAGGAAGCAGTTCTTTGTTTAAAGGAATGGGACATTTGAAAATGAAGGCTTAGGCTGAGTGTGGTGGTGCACACCTTTAATTCCAGCAGAGGTAGGAGGATCACTGTGAGTTTAAGGCCTGAGACTACATATGAATTCCAGGTCAGCCTGGGCTAGAGTGAGACTCTACCTTGACAAACAAAAAAACAAACAGGGCTGGAGAGATGGCTTAGCAGTTAAGGTGTTTGCCAGCAAAAGGACACAGGTTCGATTCCCCAGAACCCATGTAAGCCAGATGCAGAAGAGGGTACATGCATCTGGAGTTCGTTTGCAGTGGCTGGAGGCCCTGGTTTGCCCATTCTCTCTCTCTCTCAAATAAGAAATAAATAAAATATATTAGAAAAAGAAAGGAAGAAAGTTCTCATTTAAAACTCTCAGGATATCTTTCATTCCTGCTTTGGTATGACAAGAAAAAAAGCAGAGCAACCTCTCTGAGCCCCCTAGAAGCTTGGCTCGCGCAGCATTTACTTAGTACAACACTGTGAGGATGTTGGCTGCATAGCTCATGGTTTTCCTGCAACCTGGTGGCCTCTCCAAAGCTCTCCTAGACTCTGTGCTGCAATCCAGGGCAGAGGAAGCTTCAGCACAGCCCCGCTATCCTGAGGCCTGCCGGCAGGCGTCCTTGCAGCTAGCTGGAGTCACACAAACTCCAGGTCTCAGCAATACAGAAGCAAAATCAAAATGCAGAGGAAAAAATCCTTTACTTCTTTCCCTCGTCAACTGAGAAGGAGAAGAGAAAAGGAAGCAGGGGACTTGGGGCAGGCAGGGGGGAAAAGGAAGGGGATGTGGAGAGAGGTTAAAATTCACGTTAGTCTCAACTAAAGGTTTTAGAAAAGACAATAACAACCGCCCTTACCCTAACCCACTTCTTCACCTGTCTCTAATGACGGCCAAACAAAACATGATGGGTTCCTTAGCTATATGACCCAGCAGCTGGGACAAGCCCAAGGCAGGAAGGTACCTTCTTTGACAATGACATTCACAGAGCTCTGGCTCTGCAGGTTCCTCTCATCTTTCACAGTCAAGGTAAACACATAGGTCCCCACTTGCAGCCCGGTCACTGTGGCGACACTGCTGTTAGCATTCTCCAGCTGCACCCCATCAGGTCCTCTAGACAAGAGAGTAATGAGAGGGCGGAGTTGTACCTGTCTGCTGCTCTCCTGTTCCTGTCACAGCAGGAAGGAACAGTCATCGCCTCAGCTAACACAAGAACAATTCCTTCCCAGACGGACGTGTTTAAAAATATTCTATTTGGACAAAGCATCATTTGGCCCCAAAACACAGGCTATCTGCAAGTCAGAAAGTTCCACTCACCAGTTTTCAAACACATCTAGGCTTATCTTTTATATGAGTTTCTAGGATGTTCAAATTTTTTACTGCTTCAGTTTGTAAAAAGAGTAAAGTTCTCTGAGCAGGCCTGTGATCAAAAGGATGATTTAAGAGCAATGTTTCTGAAAAGCATTTCTGGCCCAGTAGTTGGTTCAGCTCTTGCCAGCAAAGAAACAAAATGTATTTCTTAATCACATACACAATCCCTTCTGATGAAAAGTAGGGAAGGTCAAGGGTTAAGACTGCAGGTGCGCTTGGGACAGAACCACCCTCCATCCAGCCAGAACAGCAAAGCTCCTTCCAGCCCCGGACAACAGCACAAAGCAGGGTACCACAAACCTGCCCGTAGGGCTCAGAGAGCAGCCTGTGGCAGGCCCCGGCTGCCCATAGCCAGAACTCTATGCTCCCTGTGCTGCCCACTAAGAAAAGCTGGAGGAGGCTGCAAATTTCAGGTCTGCTCTGTTTTGTTTTGCTTTCAAAGCTTATCCCTGGCCCTGGTAGCCTCTTCTGAAATGGTCTCCAAGAAGTGGAAAAGCTCTGCTGAGCACTATTACTGCTGCAGTCACTAACAGAATTCAACTCAAAGGTTCATCAGGTCTTTGTTAAACAATTGTAGGGACAACCCATCAGGCTGAGGAAGGCAGGACACTCCAAAAGACAGAAACAGGAGCTAGAAAAAATGTCTAGCATCCAACCTAGCAATCAATATGTTAAGTAATTTCTACAGTGAAATCAAAAGCCTTTTATTTATTTAATAAATTTTATTTATTTATTTTGGGGAAGCCTCAGGACCCAGGTTTGATTCCCCAGTACCCACGTAAGCCAAATGACAGGTAGCACATATGTCCAGAGTTCATTTGCAGTGAGTGGCTAGACTCTTTCTATCTGCCTCTTTCTGTTTTAAGTTAATTAATTAATTAATTAATTACAATATATATACATGGGCTGGAGAGATGGCTTAGTGGTTAAGGTGCTTGCCTGAAAAGCCTAAGGACCAAGGTTCAATTCCCCAGTACCCATGTAAGCCAGATGCACAAGATGGCTCATGTGTCTGAAGTTCGTTTGCAGTGGCTAGAGGCCCTACCATGCCCATTCTCTCCCTCCTTCCCTCACTCTATCTCAAATAAAATAAATTACAATTAAATAAAAAATTATGTATGTGTGTATGTGTACATACACATGAGACAAAACTCCAGTCTGTCCTGTGGCTACAATCTTTAGAAACTAAGAATGCTTCTAACACTTCCTTGGAGTTTTTTGCTTCCTGCAGGATCCTGCATGTAACTCAGGTTCCACTTGTTAGGTTTACAGGAGCAGAAAGGAATTTTAATTTCAATCTAAGTAGAAATATGTTGGTTATAACCTTTTGTCTCTGGGTAACTAACTTAACTGGTAAACAGTGTATTCCAAGAGACAGTAATACAGTTAAGCTTCACTTAGAGATGAGTTTTCACCTCCTCTTAATAGCTTAGAAGCTGCTTGCCCATCCCCCTTTGAGCCTACCCGGTAAATTTTGAACAATGGTATTTTTCTGCTCCATTACCCACTCCAGTGTGCCTCTCAAGTGTAATTAAACTATGCATTTCAGCAGGTGGATTGTACCTGAAAAAGCACCAGGATCACTGATGGATGATATATACTCTTTTTTTTTCTTTTGAATTTTTACAATTTGTTTGTGAGGAGAAAGAGAGAGGGTGTGTGTGGGCACACCAAGGGCCTCTTTGCTGCTGCAAACAAGCTCTAGATGCATGTGCCACTTTGTGTATTTGGTTTTATGTGGGTACTAGGAAATCAAACTGGAACTGGCAAGCTTTGCAAGCAAGTGCCTTTAACCACTGAACTATCTCCTCAGCCCCTCTTTATTCTTCTTAAAAATATTTACAAATATTATTTTTCTTGAGTTGAAATTGTTATTGGAAACATTACTTTCTCAGACACTGTCCAGGATAAGGCAGTGAGTCAATTCTTAAAAACAAAGAAATCTTTGCTCTTCCAAATTCTTTGCACAAATGGACCAACTCCCACTGAACCAACACTCACTGGGTCTTCTCCCAGAGGTAGGAGGTGATCCTCTGGTCGTCTGAGCTCTTACTGCCGTCCAAGGTGGTGCTGTCCACAGGCAGCGTCAGCTCTTTGTCCGGGCCTGCATCTGCCTGAGGAGGCTTGTTGTTCTCTAGGAAACACAGATGTGGGAAAGTGAGGACCCATTGGGGTATCTGTTGTGGTTGTCATAGAAGCATGTCTCCTAGCCCAGGGCACTATCAGATACAAGGGAGAGATGGATACCAACAGGGGGCTCACACAAAACTAGAAGGCAGAAATGTATCAATTCTGAAAGACACACAGTAGGACATGGTGAAGTTGAGCACCATGCTAGATCTGAAATCTGATGCTACGGATAGATGATAAGACAGGGCTTTCCTGAGGAGTTGGGCTTTAAGCTGGGCCTCAGAAATCATCGTAGAAGTTGGTATGGTGTAGGCCCTGTCTCCTGAGTCCATACAAAGACACAACACCTCGCTGAGGGAAGAACACAAGCTGAAGCTGGAAAGTCTTTCTCTCAAGCTATGAGAAATAAGTTGTTTTTAGAGGCTGTATGGGGTGCTGCTTCCTACTGCTACCCTCCTACAGGCAGAACCTTAAACCCTCCCCTCCTCTAGAGATAAAGAGACCAGCCATTAGAAGAATCTTAACCCCAAGGATGGAGCTTACCAGGCTGTACAATCACAGTCACTTGAGCGGTGGCCTGCTGTCCTATCGTGTCCGTCACTGTGAGCTGGTAGGTATAGTCTCCTTCTTGCATTGCAGAGAGCTGCAGGGTCGGTGTTCTAACTCCCTACACACAGAGAGTCAGACATGGGCAAGTGGACTCCTAGAATCACAGCTCTTCACCACAATTCCTCTTCTGGTAGCAACGATTTAGCCAGTTTCCTAACCCTGGACTCTCACCTCCCAGTGCAATATAATGCATGATGAATGCCAATAAGAATCTGTATAGATTCTGCAACCACAGAGAAACCTAACATAATACATGGATTAAACCCAGCTAAACATGGGCTTTAAGTCATGCCTCAAATCTAGAAATACAGAACCCTGGGTATCAGAAGGAACATTATAAATAATTTGGTGCAAGCTTCCAATACAGGAGTTTTCTATAGAACAGTGCACAAAACTGTAGCTTGTAGACTGAGTCCAGCTTGCAGGCATTTTGTTTGGTGTATAGTGCTTCAAGAGTCAAACATTTTCACATGAAAGTCTTGATTTGTTTGTTATTAAAAGACAGGACTAGGGCTGGAGAGATGGCTTAGTGATTAAGCACTTGCCTGTGAAGCCTAAGGACCCCGGTTCAAGGCTCGATTCCCCAGGACCCAGGCACATGCATCTGGAGTTCATTTGCAGTGGCTGGAAGCCCCTGGCGTGCCCATTCTCTTTCTCTCTCTGTCACTCTCAAATAAATAAATAAACATGAACAATTTTTTTTTTTTTTAAAGGCAGGACTAGCCAGGCATATTGGCACATGCCTTTAATCCCAGCACTTGGGAGGCAGAGGTAGGAGGATGGCCATGAGTTCAAGGCCACCCTGAGACTACAGTCAATTCCAGGTCAACCTGGGCTGGAACGAGACCCAACCTCGAAAAACCACAAAAAAAAAAAAAAACACAAAACCAATTTTTTAAAAGGCAGGACTATAGGACTATCAAGCAGTGGCCTCATACTTCCGTGTGGTAATAGCTAGCATGACCCAAATAGCAAAGGACCTTCCCAGGGCTTAAGTACTCCAGGTCACCCAGTTTTCTTTATTTACTTATATGACCTGCCTGGTGGCAGTTCTAGTCTATTCTTCAATATTTACAGAAAGAAGGTACTCTGTAGCTAGATCGCCTATTCCAATGAGTGAAAGAACTCATGAGGATTTGGATCCAGGTGACTCTCTGGAGTCACAGGACAACCACATCTCTCATGTAGCCTTCTCACACTAAAGCTTTCAGATTATGACTGCTAGTAATCTGTTGTTCACCAGAAGCCTCTCAAACTTCCTGGATTTGTTTGGGGATTTAAAAGACATCAAAATTCAACCTTGGGTGGTGACTCTACCCAGCAGCTCCCTATCCCTTGGGTAAGAGAAGACATGAGCACTCCCTCCTACCTGCATCTCTACCACCTTCCCCTTGCTGCTTGGACTGAGTGACCACTCGTAGCTGGTGATGCCGTGATCATCAGTACTCTGGTTTCCAAAGAGGGTGATGGAATTCTGAGGCAAGGTGATCACTTGGTTGGGGCCTGCATTGGCCACAGGGGGATAATCCACAGCTTTGTTCACTGTCAGGCTTGCGGTGGTAGAGTTGGAGGCTCCATCAGAGTCTACGACAGTTAAGCTGTTGGTAGAGAGGAGTACAGTATGGAGTGGGCATGAGTGAGCGGAATAGAACCGGGGGCCTGAATATGGGGCCCTAAGCAATGGTAAGGGCAGGAATCCCTGCTCCTACCCGTTCCTGCTGGCAAAGAAGAGTAATGCTAGGTGCTCACAATGACTGAGGGGTTCCTGCATGCAAGGTAAGATTCCAAGTGCTTTCTATCTCACTATAGCCACACAAAAGCTCTGTAGTTTCATGTTCATACTGCTTCACACACATGGGACAGGAAAGGGAGGCAAAGAGAGATAATTTGCCCAAGGTCATATATCTTGACAGAAGTAGACTCAGGGTCTAGAATTCAGGCCATGTATGTCCAGCACCAGCTTTATCTGATGCTTATTTGTACCTGTATGTCAGTATGTCAAGGCCTTACAAGCGTTGTCTGACAGGCCTCACTAATTAGGTATTATCAACTCCAAAGTCCAAAAACTTTTCTTTTAAGATAATCTTACTATATCAATCCAGGCTGACCTAGTCTTATACTCATGATCTGCCTGCTTCAGGCTCCCAAGTGCTGAAATTACAGGTATATGTTACTGTGCACAGCTCAGAAACCCATTCTTTTTTTTGCGGGGAGAGGGCAGGGTTTGAGGCTGGGACTCACTCTAACCCAGGCTGACCTGAAATTCACTATGTAGTCTCAGGTTGGCCTTAAATTCACAGAGATCCTCCTACCTCTGCCTCCCATGGTAATGGGATTAAAGGTGAGCATTACCACATCCAGCAGAAACCTATCCTTTTTTTTTTTTTTTTTAGATTTTCTTTTTTAAAAATTTTTTAATTTTTATTAACATTTTCCATGATTATAAAAAAATATCCCATAGTAATTCCCTCCCTCCCCCCCCCCTTTTTTGTTTTTAAATGAGAGAGAGAAAGAGAGAGAGAGAAAGAATTGGCGTGCCAGGGCCTCCAGCCATTACAGTTGAACTCCAGATGTGTGTACCACCTTGTGTACATGTGCGACCTTGCATGCTTGCATCACATGGTGTGTCTGGTTTATCTGGGACCTGGAGAGTTGAACATGAGTTCTTAGGCTTCATAGGCAAGCGCCTTAACGGCTAAACCACCTCTAGCCCTGAAACCTAATGGGTGCGCCAGGGCCCCTAGAAACCGCAAACGAACTTCAGATGCATAATAACTAGTATTTCCTTTTTTTTTTTTTTTTTAATTTGCAAGGCAGGGTCTCATTCTAGCTCAGGCTGACTTGGGATTCACTGTAGTCTCAGGAAGGCCTTGAACTCAGAGCGATCCTCCTATTTCTGCTTCCTGAGTGGTGGGATTAAAGGTGTGCGCTGCCACGCCCATCTCCTGAAACCCATTCTTAAGAAGAGATAATCTGGGCTGAGGAGATGGTTCAATTGGTGCTTGCCTTGCAAGCATGAGGACCTGAGTTCAATCCCCAGAACTCATGAAAATAAGCCAGGTATGGTGGTGCATTCTTGTAATCCTACCACTGGGGTGGCTGGTTGGGACTCACTGACCAGCCAGTCTGGCTATGTCATGAGTTCCAAGCCCATGAGAAACCTTACCTGGAAAAAAACAAAAACAAAAAAAAGAAAGCCGGGTGTGGCAGCAGAGGTAGGAGGATCGCTGTGAGTTTGAGGCCACCCTGAGACTACACAGATGAATTCCAGGTCAGCCTGAGCTAGACTGAGACCTTACCTTGAAAAAAACAAAAAAAAAAAAAAAAAAAAAAGAAAAAGAAAAATAGATGAATAGCATTTCTGAGGGTAATACCTGAAGTTGTCCTCTGGCCTACACAAACACACACACACACAAACGCATAATGTCCAGATCCACCTCCCATATGCATGTGCATAAACACACACAAAAGAGAGAAAGAACAAATGAAGAGAAGAGATAATCCTTGGGGTCTTCCTGCAGAGCTCAAAGTCAGCATGCACACTACTCTGTCTGCAGCAGGCTGCCCACCATCGTCCTGTTTCAGCTGTGTGCATATCACAAGAATGGATGTCCTGGGCAAACAGCCTCTGGGACAGACCAGGAAGGCTGGCTCCAGCAAGGCAGGAGCTTGAGATGGAAATGAAGTCTCCTACGCAACATGCCACAGTTTGTGCCAGTGAGAAATGGGATTTGCAGGGGGGAATATGTTCTTTTCTAAGAGCAGGCTTTTACCTAAATGATGTCTTCTAGCTGAACAGCCTAAAGCTTCTCATGTCACCTCAAAATGTGAGCATAAGCAAGCAAGGAAGCTTGGGATCCTTCCATTTTAATGACAGAGAGAGAAAAACCACAGAAAAGACATGCAGTTTGTTTAAATCTCACCACCAGCCTTGGACACAGCCATTCAGCTCTGGGACTCCCTGCCACCATCTCACCTTCTACCTGTGATCTGCAAGGAAGTTTTGGTCTTACACTCCTCAGGAGAAAATGCACAAAAACTTGGACATGGCTTGATTTATGTGTATAAATCAGCAAGTACTATGAAAGGAAAATCACAGATGTTTTGCGTCTTTCTTTTTCTAGTTTCCCTGATTTTCTCCTATAGGTTCACTATTGTTAATATATCCCATCTCTGGCATCAGAAAAGCAGCAAGTTGAAGACAGAAGGCGAATTGGCAGCTGCCCATTGCTCTTTCACCAAGAATGGAGCCAAACAGCAGCTGACCACAGGGCTGAGGCAAGAAGTTAAAGTCATGTAAAAGAATGAGTAAGGGCTGGAGAGATGGCTTAGCGGTTAAGGTGGTTGTCTGCGAAGCCTAAGGACCCAGGTTCAATTCTCCAGATCCCACACAAGCCAGATGCACATAAGCCAGATGATGGCACATGCATCTGGAGTTCATTTGCAGTGGCTGGAAGCCCTGGCATGCCCATTCTCTCCCCCCCACCCACTCTGGCTCTAATAAATAAAATTAAATCTTTAAAAAAAATGAGAAAATAAGTGAATAACCATATTGGACCTCAATACTAATTAAACCCATTCCTACTACTTCACAGATTTAAGAAACAAAAACAGCCAGGCGTGGTGGCGCACACCTTTAATCCCAGCACTCGGGAGGCAGAGGTAGGAGGATCACCGAGAGTTCGAGGCCACCCTGAGACTACATAGTGAATTCCAGGTCAGCCTGGACCAGAGTGAGAGAGACCTTGAAAAAACAAAAACAAACTATAAGAGATACAGGCATGGTGGCGCACGCCTTTAATCCCAGCACTTGAGAGGCAGAGGTTAAGAGGATTGCCATGAGTTGAGTCTGAGCTAGAGTGAGACTGTACCTCGAAAACATGCACGCACACACGCACGCACACACACACACACTCACGGCTGGAGGGATGGCTTAGTGGTTAAGGTGTTTGCCTCGAAAAAACAAAAACAAAACAAACCTTTAAGCTACCATTGTGGCTAAAGGCTCAGACTTTAGAAACACTGCCTCCTACCCATAACTGATGGCTAACCCCACAATGCACGACCCATGTTCCTCAAACAGGAGGGTCCCTGCAGAGGGCGTAGGACGGGGAGGTGGCTAACGATGGTACCAACTTGAGCGTATACACTGAGTGCGTACCAAAAAAAAAAAAAAAGTCAGACTTTAAAGTCAGATTGCTGTGTGATCTTGGGCAAATTACTTAACTTCTTTGCATCAAAATTCCCTTATCTGCAAAATGAGTTACTAAAACTCCTGTTATAAGGAGTAAGATACAATGCAGCAAGAGACCAGGAAAGCACTTTATTGTATTTAAGAAATACTAGTTATAGGACATGGTGGCACAGTGCTGGAGAAGCAGAGACAGGCAGATCCTGGAACTCACTGGTCAAACCATCTAGCCTAATTAGTTAACTTCCACACAATGACAGACCCTGTTTCAAAAAAAAAAAAATCTGCGTGAGAAGGAAAATACTTGGTAGCAGAGGCCAGTAAGTTAAAAAGGAGACATAAAGGGAAGAGAAAGGAAGGGAGGAGGATACTTAATAGGTTGATATTGTATATATGTAAGTACAATGATTGTAATGGGGAGGTAATATGATGGAGAATGTAATTTCAAAGGGGAAAGTGTGGGGGTGGGGAGGGAGGGAATTACCATGGGATATTTTTTTATAATCATGGAAAATGTTAATAAAAATTAAAAAAAAAAAAAAAAAAAGAAATACTAGTTATAGCCGGGTGTGGTGGTACATACCTTTAATCCCAGCACTTGGGAGACAGAGGTAGGTGGATTGTTGTAAATTTGAGGCCACCCTGAGACTACATAGTGAATTCCATGTCAGTCTGAGCTAGAGTGAGACCCTATCTCAAAAAAAAGAAAGGAAGGAAATACTAGTTATTATGCATCTGGAGTTCATTTGCAGAAGCTAGAGGCCCTGGCATGCCCATTCTCTCCCTCTCTCCCTTCTGTCCTCCCTGTCTCTCTCTCTTTCACTAACAAATGAATAATAAATATTTTAAAAAATATAAATAATGCTGGGCGTGGTGGTGCACGCCTTTAATCCCAGCACTCGAGAGGCAGAGGTAAGGAGGATAGCTGTGAGTTCAAGGCCATCCTAAGCCTACATAGTGAATTCCAGTTCAGCCTGGACCAGAGTAAGATTCTACCTCAAAAAAAAAAAAAAAAAAATACACACACACACACACACACACACACACACACACACACACACGGCTGGAGGGATGGCTTAGCAGTTAATGTGTTTGCCTGCAAAGCCAAAGGACCCAGGTTCAATTCCCCAGGACCCATGTTCACAAGGGGGCACACGTCTGGAGTTAGTTGCAGTGGCTGGAGGCCCTGGCATGCACATTTTCTCTCTCTCCCTATAAATATTTAAATAAATATATAAGTAAAAAAAGGAATGCTGTTGGGACTGGAGAGATGGCTCAGCAGTACTTGTTTGTAACATCTGAGGCCTGAGTTCAATCCCCCAGCACCCACATAAGCCAGATGTACAAATTAGTACACGTGTCTGGAGTTCATTTGTAATAGTAAGAGGCCTGATGTGTCTATTGTCTTTCTATCTCTCTCTCTCCCCCTCACTTTCTCCTTGTAAATAAATAAAAATATTTTTAATGCAAAAAAAAGAAATATAGTTATTACTGACTTTTGTTTTGTTTTTTTGAGGTAGGGTTTCACTCTAGTCTAGGCTAACCTGGAACTCACTATGTAGACTCAAGGTGGCCTCGAACTCACAGTGATCTTCCTACCTCTGCCTCTTGAGTGCTGGGATTAAAGGTGTGTGCCACCACGCCCAGCATGTTGCCTTTTTTTTTTTTTTTTTTTTTTTGAGACAGTCTTCCTATGTAGCCCAATATGGTCTCAAACTCATGATTCTTTTGTCTCTCAGTCTCCTAAAGTGCTGGGATTACAGTATTTGTGCCATAATTTTTAAAAAGGATCAGCCTGGTCCAGGCTATAATTCCATAAGTGGAAAATTCCCATATTAGAGAACTAAGGTAACAAGCAACTCAAGGGGCTGGGGAGATGACTCGGTGGGCATAGTGCTTGCTAAGCAAGCATGAAGACCTGGTGTTAGATTCCTAGTACACTCATAAAAATACCCAGTATGTTGGTGTGCACCTGCAGTCCCAGTGTTGGAGAGGCAGAGACAGAATCACAGGGTCCCACCTTGTCTGGCCAATTGGTGAGCTCTAGGTTCAACTACAAACCCTGTCTCAAAGAATAAGGTAGGGAGTGATTAAGCTAGATGCCAATATCAACCTCTGGCCTCCATGCATACCTGTACACATTCACATGCATCGCACACACACTCAGAATTTCATATTAAACCAATGAGACAGCTCCGACCTTGCTGCACCGAAAGCTACCGTCCATTCACCAGCAGTTATGAGCCAGGGTAAGTACTGTAAGTCAGAGCCTGCGTACTGGTGCATGTGTTAAAGGCTGCACTAGGACACTCATCTGTGTGCCCAGCAATGTCTAAAACTCAATAAATCTCAGACCAGTGGGAGGACAGCCAGCTCAGCTTAGGCTGCACACAGTGGTCAGTGCTGGTGAGGCAATGAGCATAAGAAGAAAGAGGAGCGTTATATTCTCCTGAAGGGGCCTCAGAGAACTTGTGGGAAACTGAGCATGGTCTTGAGGTGGGCAGCGTTTCAACAGATTAAGAAGGGTATTCAACAAAGAATAAACAAGACTTATATGGGACAATTCAAAGTGTGGAGTAGGATGAGCCCTGACTTGAGGATTACAAAGTTGGCTTTTGCTGGGCGTGGTGGCTCATGCCTTTAATCCTAACGCTTGATAGGCTGAGGTGGGAGGACTACCGTAAGTTCAAAGCCAACCTGGGGCTACAGAGTGAGTACCAGGTCAGCCTGGGCTAGAGTGAGGCTCTGCTTTAAAAAAGACCAAATTAGGGCTGGAGAGATGGCTTAGCGGTTAAGCGCTTGCCTGTGAAGCCTAAGGACCCCGGTTCGAGGCTCGGTTCCCCAGGTCCTACGTTAGCCAGATGCACAAGGGGGCGCATGCGTCTGGAGTTCGTTTGCAGTGGCTGGAGGCCCTGGCGCGCCCATTCTCTCTCTATCCCTCTATTTGTCTTTCTCTCCGTGTCTGTCGCTCTCAAATAAATAAATTAATATATATATATATATATATATATATAAAATTTATCATATGAGAGAACCAGAGAGTGAGAGAGAAAGAAAGAGAGAGAATTGGCATGTCAGGGTCTCCAGCCACTGCAATCGAACTCCAGACATGTGCGCCACCTGTGGGCATGTGCAACTTTGTGCACATGCAATACCATGTGTGTCTGGCTTACGTGCCTTCTGCAGAGTCAAACCTGGGTCCTTAGGCTTCATAAGCAAGCACCTTAACTGCTAAGCCATCTCTCCAGCGCCCCTCCAATTCTTTTGCTTTTAACTTCTAGTATGTGATGTTAGAAGCTTACACTAAAGTCAGCTTAAAACTCCTACTAAGCACAATGTAAAATGTCAATATTAGCTCCCTATAGGACTTTCTTTGAAATAAATTCTGCAAAAAGTCCCAATAAGACCCTACAGGGCTGGATGGCTTAGTGGTTAAGGCACTTGTCTATGAAGCCTAGGAACTTATGTTCAAATTTCCAGGTCCCACATAGCCAGATGCACAGTGACACAAGTGTGCAATGTTGCACATGCACACAAGAGGGTGCATGCATCTGGAGTTCATTTGCAGCCAGCTGAAGGTCCTGGTGCACCTATTCTATCTCTCTTTCTGCCTCATTCTCTCTCAAATAAAAATAAATAATTTTTCAAAAGGACTCTACAAATCAAATTCAAACAAACCACTAGTGAATAGATTTTTTGGGGTTTTTTTTTTTTTTGTTTTTCGAGGTAAGGTTTCACTCTAGCCCAGGCTGACCTGGAATTCACTATGGAGTCTCAGGGTGGCCTCAAACTCACAGCAATCCTCCTACCTCTGCCTCCCAAGTGCTGGGATTAAAGGCGTGCGCCACCACGCCCGGCGTGAATAGATTTTTAAGGCATTTCCCAAAGGGAAGAGACAAGATGGGAGAAAGTTCCTTCTAGATTTTTACCTCCAAAAAGACAAGGAGGGGGGTAAGCTCTTTTCTTTGATGGCAGAAATCCTAGAGGATGGCTGAGAGTCTTCCAGACAAAGCTTGGAGGAGGGTGAAGTGTGGCAGGTCCTGATCTACCATACGGGGACTAAGCCTCAAAATGTCACCAGTGGTGATCAGAATCACTAAACTGGGACAGGTGGTACACACCTTTAATCCCAGCACTGAGGAGGCAGAGGTAGGAGGGTCACTGTGAGTTTGAGGGCAACCTGGGACCACAGACTGAGTTCCAGGTCAGGCTGGGTTAGATTAAGACCTTGCCTCAAAAAAAGAAAAAAAAAAAGTCACTATGTGGTTCAGAAAAATCAATGAAACCAAAGGCTGTATTCTCCACCAACCCCATAGTGAACTGGTATTTTCAGCCACTCCTACAAGAAGGTAAAACACATAAGGGGGAAAATGGCCGACAATCAACTTTAAGCTGAATCCTAGTTTACCTGAAGGTGTAGTTCCCAGGGACGAGCTTACTTAGTCTTAATATGGCTGTATCTTCTGATATTTTCTCTTCTCTCAGAGGCCCCTTAAGTTCCTCCCAGTGATATTGGACAATTTTATCATCATCGGTGCTTTCTGGACCACAAAGAACATCAGTTACAATATGAGAATGCTGGGCCTTACCACTTATCCAGTTTACACAAACCAGGGCAGTCACCTGGAGATGTCAAGCTAGAAAAATGTCATTATTACAGACTTTCTCTCCAGAGTGTTTCTTCCCCAGAAATATTAGGTCATTTTGCCCCTCTATGAATATTTCACTGTGTGATTTCTCAGTGATTCCAATACAGGAAATATTTTGTTAAGATGTTACTATAGGGCTGGAAAGATTGCTTAGTGGTTAAGGCATTTGCCTGCAAAGCCAAAGGACCAAGGTTCAATTCCCCAGGACCCAGGTAAGCCAGATGCATAAGGTGGCACATGTGTCTGGAGTTTGTTTGCAGTGGCTGGAGGCCCTGGTGTGCCATTCTCTCTCTCTCTCAAATAAATAAATATAAATAAAATATTTTAAAAAGATGATACTGTATGAAAAAGAGGGAATCAATATTTAAACACATTAAAATATATACTAAAAAGAAATTCAAGCTGGATATCATGACATACTCCTTTAATCCCAGCACTGGAGAGGCAAAAGTAGAAAGATCACTGTGAGTCAAGGTACATACTGAATTCCAGGTCAGTCTAGGCTAGAGTAAGACACTACCTCAAAAAAAAAAAAAAAAAAAAAAAAGGAAATTGAAATTATCCTCAAGATACCATGTTTTAACTATCACATTGGTTAGAAAGTTTCACAACATATATGGTAAATGTGTGAAGAAAATGGCCTTCTCATTAGTCATGGTAGAAACTTGAATTTATACAGCTCACTGTTCTGTAATGAGTACTTCAAAAACATTTGTCTTTGCTACTGAAATTCAGGACTGCATCATACAAATACACTTACATGTATGTTAAACATCATGTTGATGAGATTATTTATGGAAACACTGTTCATAATAGCAAAAGGATGAAAAATGTATATAGTTATTAATAGAGATTGAAAACAAGTATACATTCATCTAATGGTATTATATACCCTTATAACTGAACTACTCTGTAATCTTTAAAAGAATGAATAAACACTTCATGCACTGACTTAGAAAAATCCCCCACATATGAAACAAACTTCATCTATAAGCGAGAGTGTGTGTAATGTGTTTTTTGTGTAAGTAAAGGAGATAAATACTATATGTGTATTTTCTTACATATACATAAAAGATCTCTGGAAGGGTATATAAGAGAAAAAAGTCACTGTCTGCAGGAAACCTGGGTGGTTGGAAGATAGGAATGGTACCATTCTTTTCACTGTATACCTTTACAAACTATTCAACTTTGACCCATTCAAAACTACACAATAACATAGGACTCTCTGCACTTCTAATACTTTCTGTAAGAAGTGCTTCTTTCTGTTCTCTCTACCCTCTTGGCCTGTTATTCTTCCACTCCTCTTGCCAGAACAATCGACAAGAAATGTTTAATCTTTCTCTGCCAAAGTGGTGACTACTTCTGCCAAAAGCACTATCAGGGCCAAGACAGGCAAAGTAATGGGGACTTAATGGATCTCTAAACCAAAAAATACTGTTGAAAGGATAGGATTGAAACCACCCCAACAATTCTTTTCTCTTTCTTTCTTTTTCCATTTTGGGGATTAAACCCAGGGTCTATGCTAGTTATAATATTTTACCACTGAGCCACAGCCCTAGCCCCACAAACTTCTTGGAATGCATACCCAGAATCAAGAACAAAGACTCAAAAAAATAGGTAAATTCTTTTTTATTCTCTATATGTCAACTAGTGCTTTACAAATAAAAATAATCATAGGCTGGAGAGATGGATTAGCAGTTATAGCACTTGCCTGCAAAGTCAAAGGACTTAAGTTTGAGTCCCCAGGACCCCCATAAAGCCGGATGCACAAGGTAGCCCATGTGCCTGGAGTTCATTTGCAATGACTAGAGGCCCTGGAGTGCCCATTCTTTCTCTCTCTCTATCTGGCCCCCTCAAATAAATAAATAAGTAAATAAAATATTTTAAAATAAAAAATTATCATTCCATTGTCAATTATTAAAAAAAAAAAAAAAAAAGAACAAAGACTCAAACTCTTGCCTGTCACCTAGTGGGTGACACTGCTCTGAAGAGTAAAATGCCACTGAGCCCAGGCAGGATGTGGAGTGAGTCTCTCTAACAGGAGGGACTGACAACAGCCTTATTAGGCAGTGGCTGGGTGAGCAACCTACCTATAGTCTCTCAGGTACTTATCTAGTAAAATAATTTGGTTTCTACAACTAAGAAAGGAAACATCAGCTAAGCAAATCTGAAAATCAGCCTATTTCAACTAAAGTAATTCTTTTCTTTATTTATTTGCAAGCAGAGAAAGAAATAGAGAGAATGGGTACATCAAGGTCTCTACCCACTTTGAACAAACTCCAGAAGCACGTACCACTTCATGCATCTGGTTTACATGGGTACTGAGGAATCAATACCAGGTCCTTAGGCTTCTCAGGCAATTGCCTTAACTGCTAAGCCATCCCTCCAGCCCAAGTAAAGTAATTCTAAATGCATACACAAACCTAGTTTCTTACCATCACTGAATAGAAATACTTCAAACAAGCCACATGGGATTTTAGTATAACCTAACTGGCTGGGCACGTCCTACTTAGTTACTTCAGGTGGTTAGCCTTCTCATGACATGGTCAAGAAGACTGGCCTCAACAGAATGCAGATGCAGCTGTCCCCAGATCTTCCAGCAGAGCACACAGCAAAGCACTTACAACACTGTGCTGGACAAGTACTCACGGCTGCCGTCAATGATCGTAGAAGTGGTGGGCAGAGAGATCTCCTGGAACTGAGGTGACACAACAGCAACTGGGGGCCGATTCTTGCGGGGCTCTGCAAGGAAGCAATCAGAAAAAGTAGAAGAGGAACTTCACAGCTGCAAATGGATGACAAATCAATTTTCATGACATAACTGCTGGCTGAAGCAGCAGCTGGGAGAGTAAGAAGACCAGATAGAAATTCTAACATACGATACCCAGGAGGACCCAAACCTGACCACTACTGGGACCTCACCCTATGCATCTTTTTTTTTTTCTTTCAAGATAGTCTTGCTAGCTATGAAGCTGGGACTGGCCTTGAACTCATAATCCTCTTGCTCCTGCCCCCTGAGAACTAGCATTAGAGGCAAGCATTACTAGAAGGCCCAGGGCATTCTTTCTGTGCCCATGTGTATGGCATGAAAAGTATCACAGCTGCAAGCAACTGTCTCAGGTCAGCCTGGCTGACTACAGGTGGGTCAGAAATAAGCTTAAAATCCTCAGCAAATATGAAGTAGAGAGATGGCTTAGCAGTTAAGGTGCTTGCCTAAAAAACCTAACAACCAGGTTCAATTTCAACCTAGTACCCACATAAGCCAAATGCACAAGGTGGCACATGCACCTGGAGTTCATCTGCAGTGGCTGCTGTGATCTTTCTCTCTCTTAAATAAAAAAGAATTAAAAAAAAAAAACCTCGGTAAATAACCCATCTTTTGGAATAGACTGCTGAAAATGTAACGAGGCACTTCTCAGTCATTTTTAAAAATTTTTTATTTATTTATTTTAAATATTGTATTTTATTTTAAGTTTTTGTTTATTTTTATTTATTTATTTGATAGTGACAGACAGAGAAAGAGGGAGAGAGAGAGAGAGAGAGAGAGAGAGAGAGAGGGAGGGGGAGAGAGAATGGACGTGCCAGGGCCTCCAGCCACTGCAAATGAACTCCAGATGCGTGTGCCCCTTGTGCATCTGGCTAACGTGGGTCCTGGGGAATCGAACCTCGAACTGGGGACCTTAGGCTTCACAGGCAAGCGCTTAACTGCTAAGCCATCTCTCCAGCCCTAAATATTTTATTTGCCCTAAATATTTTATTTTTATTTATTTATTTGAGAGAGAAAGAGAGAATGGGCATGCCAGGGCCTCCAGCCCTGTAAATGAACTCCAGATGCATGTGCCCCTTGTGTATCTGGCTTACATGGGTTCTGGGGAATCGACCCAAGGTCCTTTGGCTTTGCAGGCAAGCACCTTAACTGCTAAGACATCTCTCCAGCCCATTCTCAGTCATTTTTGAGTTGACTGTGAGGTGACCATGACGAGTGAAAGGAGAGTCACAAACCACTCTGGTCCACCTGAATGACTGTGAGATACAAGCCTACTGTCCTGTTCCTTAATAAATGATCAAAATGGTTTTCATGCTTGTCATAAATATGTACTTATTTATATCCCTTATGTTTCTGCCATGCTAAGGATAGAACAGAGAGCCACGCAGAGGCCACATACTCTACCACTGAGCCATAGCCTTCGTGCTGTGGCTACACTTTTAAAAAGGTGAAAAGGGGCTGGAGAGATTGCTCAGTAGTTAAGGCTGTTTTGTCTGTATCTCTGATTGCAAATAAATAAATATAAATAAATTATACATATGTATATGTGTGTATACACATACATATACATATATATAGGTTTTTCAAGGTAGAGTCTTGCTGTAGCCCAGGCTGACCTAGAATTATGTAGTTTCAGGGTGGCCTTGAATTCAAAGCAATCAACCTTCCTCTGCCTCCTGAGTTTTGAGATTAAAGGTGTGTATTGCCACATCTGGCTCTAAATAAAATATTTTTTTTAATAAAATATTTTTTTAAAAAGGCGAAAAGAGGCAGAGGTAGGAGAATCATCGTGAGTTCAAGGCCAACCAAGAGTGGTTCATTTTAAAAGAATGACAGAATGATTCCAGGTCAGCTTGAGCTAGTGAGGCCCTACCTTGAAAAAACTAACAAACAAACAACAACAACAAAAAAAGAGAATGACATAATATATTTGGTTTCCAAAGTGAGAGAACAGACAGTGCTTAAGTGAAGACCTCAGCTCTGGAAAGATCAGTAAGAGTCAGTCACCTGGCTTTCCTGCATGCTTCCAGTCATCTCCCTACCTACTTGGAGAAGCAGTTTTCTGGGACAGTCATTGCTCAGGACTAACTGCATTGAGGACCTATGGCTAATGTTTCCCTATCTAGCTCAGTGTTGCAACTACAATAGTTGGAACAAATATGTACTCTGTTACTGTAACTTTTTACTGCACTGAACTATGAATTGCCCAATAAACAGATTACCAACCCCACTCAAGGGAAAGGATAAGGATTTAAAAACCTGAATTTAAGGGGCTGGAGAGATATCTCAATTGGTAAAGTACTTGCCTTGCAAGCATGAAGACCTGAGTTAGTCCTCAGAATCCATGTAAAAATGTCATGCATGATGGCATGCTTTTATTTTTTTGTTTTTCGAGGTAGGGTCTCACACTAGCCCAAGCTGACTTGTAATTCACTATGTGGTCTCAGGATGGTCTTGAGCTCATGGTGATCCTCATACCTCTACCTCCCAAGTGCTGGGATTAAAGGCATGCACCACCACGCCTGGCAATTTTTAATTCAAGAGCTGAGGAGGCAGAGACAGGACGATCCCTAGAGTTTGCCAGCTAGCCAATCTAGCCCCATACAGCACAATGAGAGACCCTGTCCCAAACAAGGGGGACAGCACCTGAGGACAGTACCACTCAATGTTATTCTCTGCCCTCCAAACACAAGTGCTCTTGCACACATATGTATATACAAACATGCATTAAAAAATCCCTTAAGGCCAGGCATGATGACACAAACCTTTAATCCCATCACTTGGGAAGGCAGAGGTGGGAGGATTGCTGTGCGTTCAAGGCCCGCCTGGGACTACATAGTATATTCCAGGTCAGCCTGGGCTACAGTAAGACCCTACTTTGAAAAACAAAACAAACAAAAAAATCCCTGAAGTCAAATCTCCCCCTCAGGAGTCCTGCAGAGTGATGGACACAGCTGAGGCTGGAAACATACCTGGCTTCACCGTCACGTTCACATAGCCTTCCCCATGGGCATTCTGGCCATCTACAATCACCTTGAATTCATAGAGGCCTGGAGTCAGCTGAAGAAATAAGACAGGATCTTTTAAACAGCTATAAAAACCAAAAACTGTGTTGACAATAATGCAGTATATGAGTTTTCCTATGCTGAATCTTGCACTCCTTCCTTGTTCTATTTTCAAAATGCAAAAAGTAAACTAGCTGAAGATATTCAAGAGAGGGTTAAAGTAATAAGAAACGTGGCTTTTTATGCTGCTTTTATTACTAGCTGCCTCTAGAACAACAAAAGGGATTTCAATCTCTCTATACTCTCATTTTCTTCTCCAAAGAACATTAAGGGCCCAACCATCCTACTTCACAGTTATGAAATTAAAATAATCATCTTTTCAAAGAACCACATCTTATTAAAAAAAAAACCAAATAGCTTCTACATATCTGAATTTTTTCCCCAATTTCCACTAAATATCTAAATAAAATATAAAGAGGAAAAAACAAGAAAATCACTTGTTATCT